>NC_136874.1:15972396-16122396 GCF_951799975.1 Gobius niger
TCAAGACAGAGCAAAATAGTGCTCAAGACAGAGCGAGTCAAAACAAGACTTAAAAATAGTGCTCAAGACAGAGTGAAATAGTGCTCAAGACAGAGTGAGTCAAAACAAGACTTAAAAATAGTGCTCAAGACAGAGCGAAATAGTGCTCAAGACAGAGTGAAATAGTGCTCAAGACAGAGTGAAATAGTGCTCAAGACAGAGTGAAATAGTGCTCAAGACAGAGCGAGTCAAAACAAGACTTAAAAATAGTGCTCAAGACAGAGCGAAATAGTGCTCAAGACAGAGCGAAATAGTGCTCAAGACAGAGCAAGTCAAAACAAGACTTAAAAATAGTGCTCAAGACAGAGTGAAATAGTGCTCAAGACAGAGCGAGTCAAAACAAAACTTAAAAATAGTGCTCAAGACAGAGCGAAATAGTGCTCAAGACAGAGCGAAATAGTGCTCAAGACAGAGCAAGTCAAAACAAGACTTAAAAATGCATATAACTGAAAGTACTTTATCTACACTCTTGCTTTTTACTGTAATTGATTAATTCTATGTTGATGTTTTTATTGATTGTATTTGTTTTCTAATATTTATGCAACTGTGAAGCACTTTGAATTGCCTTGTGTATGAATTGTGCTCTACAAATAAACTTGCCATGTGATCTGTGCAGCTCCACTGACAATAACATCCCACATAGTTAATGAGGGAGTAACTTCACTATCATGAACCACTAGTACTGATTCCTTTTCTTTTCTAAAGCGTCCATTCATGGTTAAAAACGGGGTCAATGAGCCAGCACGTGTTCAGGAGTATTTCAGTGTTGATAGTAATTTGACACCACTGTCACCGATGTGTAGGACTATCAGCGTTATGTGAGAGAAACCTTCTAAAAGTTACCTATGAGAAGAGTTGTGGTAGTAAAGGCTGCTACTCGTGAACTTTTGAGGGTGTTCTCAGCAGTGACGTCATTCAGATACTGCACTATTGCTAAATCCTTTAAGTAAAAACAGTCACTAGCCTCATGGGCCAAGCACTGTTTCTGTCTTCTTTTTCCTCCTCTTTTTATTGAAACAGCTGCACAGCAAAGGGGAACAAGAGGAGAGTGTGTTGGTGGGAAAGTTGTTGGGTATTTTCCTCCAGCTGTTTTAGATGGATATTGCCCACAAAGTTGAAGATAGGGTTAAATAATGTGTTTGATGTTATGACCCAATACCTCCACAAAGGCATAATACCCGCAGTGTCAGTGACTTCTCTGAGGCTCTTGTTGTTCACTGAGCGGAACATGCTGTGTTTTCTTTTATTGAGTCGCCCTGCATTCTGTGGCTGTCTCCTTCTAAAGAACAACAATATGACCCATTGTTGTGTGTCAGACCAACCTTCCCTCCTGCTCCAGGAAATGCTCCTGTGTCTATCCAGGGGTATACTCAAATACACACATGTATATATGTATTCAGGCAACATTCTTTACCTCATCTGCATTTAAAGTTTACAATGGCGTCTTTATGGAAGAAAGAGATGGTAAGGAATGAGACAATGCAATGGTTATGATTTTAGATAGGCCTGGAGCGCCATCTTCAAGCAGCTATGGGAACGACACGATGGAACATGAGCAAAACAAGCTTTTTTAGCCGGCATGCTAGCAAATCGATGGTGCAGTGATGGACACACTTAACCTCTTAACCCCCCACCAAGCACGTTTTTTCCTGTTCGGCTTTACCCAAATCTCAAAGCTTCTTGAACAAAGCGTCGAAATAGCGACAAAAACGAGCCGGAAAAGCACACAAAAAATGTGACCAAAGGAAAAGGAACGAAAGAGCCATAAGTACATGTTTAAAAAGTGATGAAAAGCAAAATAAGAGCCACAAAAGAAGCAACAAAACATGACAAAAAAAACAACAAAAATGCCTCAAAAATGTGACAAAAACATGACGACAAAGCAACAAAAAAGTCACGATTCGCTTTCATAGCTTTCAAATGACGCGTTACTCTGTGGCCTAAAGGCTCCAGCCAAGAAGCTTTTAGATTTGGGGGACGCTGAACCGGAGAAAATGCGCTTGGTTCAGGTGGAGAGGTTAAAGGTGCATTATTATACTTTTTATGCAAAAAAAAAAAGTTGACATTTGTGTGTAGTTGACCTTGTAGTGTCCCAGCGGCTGCATGAGAGGTCAGCCTGGTGCCTTTGCTTTCCATCACAGTAGGTTCTACTATAGCCTGGTGAGATCAGAATGACACCCCTGTATTATTTTATAAAGAGGGACATCAGTCTGGGACAGTTGAGAACTAAAACGAGCCCATGCAATAGGATTTGTTTATTTGTGGTCACGGGACGTCACGGGAAGTCCCATGAGGAGAGTAGGTGAGTTTCGTAATTCATAATCTTTTATTTTATCAAAACATGAATGACTGGAATATGAACAGTGCACATGGTGAGTGAGTGATAGTTCCTTAAAGGGATATTTCAGGATTTTTGACACAAGCAGTTTATATTTGAAGAGTTTGGTGGCGCTAGGCTAATGCAAGGCTAGCGCATTTCTATGGTATCAGCTAGCCTGCATTAAAAACAGTCTGACCCGCTCCATAGAGCACCTGAGGCAAATCACTTATAACACCAGACTA
The DNA here is from genome assembly GCF_951799975.1 of Gobius niger. Lineage (NCBI taxonomy): Eukaryota > Metazoa > Chordata > Actinopteri > Gobiiformes > Gobiidae > Gobius > Gobius niger. The sequence continues at coordinate 15,974,998 of NC_136874.1, forward strand.
ACCATATAAATGTCTGTGTCCATAGAGTAATTTTAACCATTTTGCATTTAAAATACCTTATATTTGAGCAGCATCAGCTTCGTGGTTGTATAAGCTACGCAGCGGCGGAGTGATCTGCTAGAAAATAGTCCCAATGCGATCATTCATGTGATGCAGGTCAGTTATATTCCAAAAAATATTCTATGGACACAAACATTTACATGGTTAGTCTGGTGTTATAAGTGATTTGCCTCAGGTGCACTGTGGAGCGGGTCAGACTGTTTTTAATGCAGGCTAGCTGATACCATAGAAATGCACTAGCCTAGCACCACATAACTCTTCAAATATAAGAACTGCATGAACTAGAAAAAAAAATATCTCCAGAAATCAGCAACACTCTAGATAACTAGGAAATGAGGCCCTATGTCAAAAATCCTGAAACATCCCTTTAAGTGGGAAGTGTTTTTATGATGTGAATGAAATAATGCTTCTTCATGCATTATTATTCTGTATACATTTATGAACTTTTGTACGTATCAACCGGTCCAGGGACTGTGAGTGGAAATGTGCATATTTTGCTCCAACCTGGCACATGGCATCTCTTCTTGTTTAGACTCATACAGCTGCTCGGTTAATATGTTCTGTAATTCATATAAAGTTGCATACAAGACATTTTCTCTGGGATTATACATAATGACTGTTTTGCTACTAGCCACCACAACATTCCCTCTTTGCTATTTTGCTTTTCCGGACTTGCATCGTTCAGATTATTGTTCCGCGCTGCTACATTCGGCGTCTCATTTGCTCCATGTAATACCTGTAACATCCATTCCCCATCTGTCACCGCGCATTTCCGAGGCTGAGCACTGGCCCCGTCTGAAAAATCCCGTTGGACAGTGGGCTCTATTGGACCGCGGAGGTGTGATGTTGTGCCCAGGCCTGCATCCCCTTCCAGCGGCCCACAACACACACACACACACACACACACACACAGCGGTAATTAGCATCTTCAATATGGCCCCCTCATCGCGCGTACCTGCTCCATCAAAAACCCCCCTCTCTGGGCACGCCGTCCGCCTTCAAAACAGCCAACTCGTGAGAAAACATCAAAAACAAACAACGCGTGGAGAGAGAGTTTTGAAGGCGAGATCATTCGTTGGAAGTCGGCCGGTGACATAAGGCCCGCTTTTGTTGAACGCAACTCCTGGATGCGCTTCTGTGCGGCGGAATTCGAAGATGTTTGGGGGGGAAAATTGCGAGCATTAAGGTGTTTGTGCGGCGTTTGAGGGCGTTTTCCAAGAACAAGGGGCTGGCGGGGCTGGCGGACGTTCTCGCACAGAAGACACGGTTTATTCCTTTTGCGAATGGAGTTTGTCCCGACACGGTAGTTAGAGCAAAGTCAGTCGAGCGACAAAGGATCAGAAGAGCCGACAGAAGATGGATTCAACAAGTCGGTCGGCAGAACTAGCGCCTGGTCATGTGGCGTTCAAAACTATAGGCTGACTTTTTATTTATTTTTTCAATACCAGCACTTTCACGATGCTTGGGTTTTCAATACCAGTACCTATACTCAAATATTTGTCGTCTAGAACCAGAAAACAGAACAATAATGTGTAGAAGATCTGCAGGTTTACGGTATTGGGTTCATCTCCAATGTCAAGAAATGGGTGAAAAAGGGGGAACAATTTGGGGGGAAATTGGGAGAAATTGTTGCAAAAATGAGGGGGGAAAAATCAGGGAAAATAAGAAAAAATTGGAGCAAAAAAACAATGTTTACAAAGATGGGCCAAAATGTTGGGAAAAATGGGAAAACATCATTTATTTGAGCTGAAACAACCAAGTCACTTCCTTTAACTTCTTGACCCCCGCCTTCACCGAGCACATTCACATTAACATTTGGCTTTACCCAAATCTAAAGACTTCTTGAGCTGAGAGTTTACAACCTACAGACCAGGGTAATGCCTCATTTGAAAGCTAAGTCCTCAGCTCTTTCCTTGTTTTCGTTGCCACATTTTCGTCACGTTTTCATCGCGTTTTCACTTTTCTGTCTTTATTTTGTGGCCAAAACGCTACAAATCCAACCAAACCTTGTTTTGATACTTTCATTGATTCAAAAGCAGTAGAACTGAAACCTTCTTTCAGACTGGTATTGTTTAACCCCTTAACTCCCACCTGAACCAAGCACATTTTCTCTAGTTTGGCTTTACCCCAGTCCAAAAGCTTCTGGAAAAAAGCTGTGAAAATAGCAACAAAACTGAGATGAAAACAATGATGGAAATGTGATGAAAAAGTGACGAAAAATTGATGAAAAAGTGGCAAAAATGTCACAAGAAATTGACAAAAAATGGACGAAAAAAATGACAAAAATGTGACAAAATGTGACAAAAAAAATACAAAAATGTGATACAAATTTGACTAAAAAATGATAAAAATGTGACAAAAAATTACAAAAACCTGACAAAAATCTGACGTAATGTGACAAAAAATGACAAAAAATGGACAAAAAATTGATGAAAAAAGGACAAAAATGTGACAAAAAATTACAAAAAAATTACAAAAATGTGATAAAAAATTACAAAAAAATTACAAAAAAATTACAAAAAAAAAAGACAAAAAAATTACAAAAATGTGACAAAAAATGACAAAAAAATGACAAAAAAAGTTACAAAAATGAGTTGAACACCCAACAAAAAAATGATGGAAAAAATATCTGATGACGTGAGGAAAAAGATCCTCTCGGTTCAGGCGGGAGTTAAGAGGTTAAAGGTACCCAGCCCTAGACTCAACCATCAAAGAGCTTCACCGACAACATTCCAAATAAGATCCTTAAATGGTCCCTCTCCTTGGTCTGTGTGTCCGTCTCGTTACCTCCTCAGTCTTCCATTGTGAATCGCTGACAGTTCGACGCGGCGCTAATCAAATCTCTCCCGTATACATTAGCTCCAGGTTTGGCTCGGGCCTTCAAAGATGGCAGCCCTGATGGAGAAGTTGTGTTCAAAGCCACGCGCCCGGTCTTCATCGGTGTCCAGCAGGAACATCAAGCCTTACACAATGCTCTCTCCGGCTCAATGCGAAACCTTTTCAACGCGAGCCCGTCCCGGAGACCAGTCCACCAAGACGGGAGAAGGTTTGAGTCATGAAGATCCAGCTGTCTCCATTGATCGGGCTGTAAGATCCAGCGACTATTGATGTGTCCGTTCACTCGCATGCATAGGTTGGCCACAGAGGCAAGTCTTTGTGCTCGTGGCTACTTGAACCTGAGTATATGACGGTAAACAGTCTAGAATAGCGAGGAGCCGGTTGTGCTCGTGTGTTAGTTTTCTTTTAAACTTCCACTTACCACATTAAAGGTGCATTTTGCAACTTTTGATTAAAAAAAACTTGACTTTCCATCACGGTGGTCTCTTCAACGCTCCAGGAGAATTGTTTTGGAAGTATTCTGGTGCACGAGAGCGCAGCGGTCATGCCTCCATTTCAAAGCTAGAAGGTCCCGGGTTCGATTCCCACCAGGACGGGGCCTTTCTGTGTGGATGTTCTCCTCGTGTCTGCGTAGTATCCAGAGATGGGGATGGAGATGGGTCCCCGGGCGCCACACTGCCGTCGACCACTGCTCCTGACGGGTCGCCGCAGCAGCATCGAAGGATGGGTTAAATGCAGAGGACAAATTTCCCTACAGGGACAATAAAGTATACTAACAAACAAATGTCCGTCATCAGCGAAAAACCTACCAGAAACTCTAAAAACATCATCATAGAGGCCACAGTGATGGAAAGCAAAGGCACCACAGGGACCACTCTATAATAGCAATACTATTGCGAGGTCATTAAAAGGTCAAACTCACACAAATATTTATTTATTTTTTGCGTAAAAAGTTCTATAATGCACCTAATGTTTTTAGTTATGGCAATGGCAACTTATCTCAATAGATTTATGCAGGAAATTGTATCAAGGCCGTTAAATAACAATAATAATCAACCCATTGGGGCTACAACTTTAGGCTGGCCAAAAAGTCTATTTGAATCAAACATCGAGTATATTTCCAGAGAATCACTGTTGTTTTTTTCTTAGTATTAATAATTTGGATCTTTGTGAAAAACTGCACAGTCTACCAGGAAGCTGAACTCCCTCCCCTCCCTGCCCTCCCTGTGCTTCCACCCCTCACCACCCCCGCCCCACACCAAGGACTTGAGATAAATTAACACTTCGATTCATAAGAATTGACAATAAAATCTTTTGAATCTTTGACTTTTCAGATTCTTACAGTGATTGCCTTTGCTACTTTAGGGTTTGTTTATGCACTTAACGTTTTTGTCACAAAAATATAATATACAGAAAAGTTTCAATTCATCCATGTCTCAATGTAATCCTTCCCCCTCTGGCATTTGAGACTAACTTTCTACCTAACTCAGTCAATGGCCTCATCTTGTTTGCCTTTTCACTTTTCCCCCAAAGAACTGCAGTTAGTTTTATCGAAGGCTAGAGACGGCACCATCCAGCGTAGGTTTATTATTTTCATTCAAGTTAATTTCCAGGATTGGCAGTGAAACGGGCTGATCCAATACTATCAGGCGCTCGGCTTGGCCGCGGCGACGGAGCGAGCTGATCCAGGGACACTGTCACACTGCGACACGGCCAGAAACATAACCATAAAAACATTTTTTAACTCATCAGCGATTTCTGAATCTCCTGATCCTGTTCTCCGCCTCCGAGGACCGTCGTGTCGTCGGGCAAATGCTTTCCTTTCTCTGATCTTTGACCTCTTTTGCTCTGCAGTAACATTTTGAAAGAACAGGCCCTACAGTATTTGGACTGTAGACCAGATCCTGTCCGGTCCCTGTCCCGCCTCGCCCTCCCGGAGCCCGGTGCAGCGGTGCGCTCGCCCTGAGGCTGCAGTTTCTCTGCGGAGTCACAAGAAATTCATTTCCGCTCCGAATGGGAAAACTCTCACAAAGGCATTCTTCATGACGAGCCTCTTCCTGTCATCTGCAGGCCACAAGTCGGCCGCTATTAATAGAGCGCGCCTGTTCTCCCCCGTCCCGGCTCGGAGCATCAGGTGCTCAGATGGACGGAAGTCTGTTTGCACTTAAAGCCAAGGTAGTTCACAGCGACACTCACGGCATATCTGAACTTCACTTTGGGATATTTCTTTTGCAAGTGAACTCTACTTGAGTAAAGATTATTCAAAAAGTGTGCAGGTGCTTTATGCTTTTAAAGGAATAGTATCACCAGTTTTCCATACTGAGATATGTTCTTGCCTGAGCTTAGACGAGCTGATGCGTACCTGTCTGGTCTTTGTGCGTGCCCTCAGTCGCGCAAAACGAAGCAAGATGTTGTTAGCATTTGGCCTCTCCCAATGTATTCCTATAGCTCCAAACGGGGTGAAGTTGGAAGCTACCACGCTCTTCCACGGGCACAGACAAAGACCAGACAGGTACGGATCAACTCGTCTCACCTTAGGTAAGAACATATCTCGGTATGGAAGAGCTGTGTGCCGTCAGTCATGCAAAAAGACCAAAGATGTTTTTAGCATCGGCCTCTCCCAGTATATTCCTATAGCTCCAAACGGGGTGAAGTTCAGACAGGTACGCATCAACTCGTCTAAGCTCCGGTAAGAACATATCTCAGCATGGAAAACAGGTGATACTATTCCTTTAAAGAGACACTCACCTTGCATTTATTTTACATAATTCCCAATACATTTTGAATTCAATAATAATCTTAATCATTTTGCCGTGAGCAGACATGTGTTGGGAAAAAGGCTGCAGTGTCTCACATCTGGGCTATTTCGCCAAGTCGTAATCATAATGATGCTTTTTATCTCTGATCTCTGAACTGGTTGCACATTTTCCTGTCTGTTTTTCCCTGTCTGTTTTTGCACACTCTGAGTGATCTTCTTGAATGCCGACTGTAACAAGTGAATTTCTCCATTGTGAGATCAATAAAGGATTATCTTATCTGATCCCAAAGTGCTAATTCACCAATATCATGGATTAGATAGTCTGCAGTCACTATGTTTACATGCCGTCAATATTCAGGTTAAGGTCAATATTCCGGTTTCTGAAACATTTGGAATAAGGAACATGGTCATTGTCATCAATTAGGAAATCCTGATCCAAACATCCTGACACAAAGACACAAAGGCATTTCTAACAACAAAATACATTCTATTCATGTCTTTCACCGCACTTATGAAGTCATGGGTTTCCTCCTCGCTCTGGGCTGAGTCTGGGTTGATTTTTGTGTACTCCGAACCGCCTATACATAAAAAAAGCCAAACATGAGCACATTCAGGTCTTCGCCAGTGTTCGTGCACCACCGGGTTATTGCCGATATTCCAGTTTTGAAAGGGTTTTTGACTGCATGTAAACGCAGTCCGTGTGTGGTGCCCTAAGATGTTCTGGACGAGCATCCAGAGTTGAAAACAATGAAGAAAAAGGTACACGGCCATATAATGAAACTTTTTATTGCAGGAAAAATGCACATGGATTGGACTAGGCTAATATTGACATGTATGTACACTGGGCTGCATAAGTATCGACCCCCCACACAATCATGAAGTGAAATGAAATGTATGATTTTATATATGACAATCAGAGTGGTGCAAACAGGACTTCTTATGGTTTTCTTTTAAAAATGCCACTCTCTCATAAAGGCCAGATCTGTGCAGTGCACGACTAATAGTTGTGGACAGTTTCCCTCACCTGAGCTGTGGCTCTCTGCAGTTCATCCAGGGTCATCATAGGCTTCTTGGTAACAGCTGTGGTCAGTGCTGTCCTTGTTCGGTCAGTAAGTTTAGGAGGACGGCCGGGTCTTGGTAGGTTTGCAGTGACGCCAGACTCTTTCCATTCCTGGATGGTGGATTTACCTGTACACAGAGAGATGTTTTTATAACCTAACCCAGCTTTATACTTCTCAATATCGGACCTGTCTGGTGTGTTCTTGGACTTCATGATGCTTCTGCTCCACAATAGTCTCTAACAGACCTCTGAGACCATCACAGAGCAGCTGTATTTGAACTGACATTAGATTACATTCTACATTTAACTAGATCAGTATAAACATCTCAATTTGAGCATAATAATCCAAATTTTAGTTGTTTTGACTGGTTAAGAAGTTGTTGGGCATTTGTCCTAGATAATTTCACTTGTTCTGAGATGTTTCTGACTCGTTTCGATACATTTCGTTCTTATTTCAGGTCATTTTCTTTGCCAATGGGGAAAGAAAATTGGTCTTATCTCAGTGGCAACTTTACTTTCTTATTTCAAGCGAGATTTACCCTAGAACTGGTCTGAAATGTCCTCAAACAAGCAAAGCAAACTTGGTCCGATCAGGAAAAGTGTCTAAATGAGTGAAAACCGCTCAAAACAAGAAACATTTCCTCAATTCAAGTCATTTAAGCCAATGCTTGATATTTACTTTTTGTAGTGTACTTATGCAACCACTGTATATGCACTGCAAAAAGTACCCTCCTAAAAACAAGGGGAAAAAATCTTAAAATAGGACGTTTTGTCTTGTTTTAAGGAAAAAAATCTGCCAATGGGGTCAGCATTTTTTTCTTGCTATTCTTATTTCTAGAATATTTTTCTTATCATAAAACAAGAAAGAAAAACTAAATTCAAGCAAATAAATAGCTAGAATTAAGCAAAATGTCCTCAGAAAATGGAATAATTTAAGGAAAACATTCTTATTTAGTGAAAAATTGTGGGTATTTTACTTAAATGTTGCTTGATTTAAGCAAAATGTTCTAAATTACACACATTTTTGAGCAAAATGTTCTTAATAAATACTAATATTTAAGGAAAGTATTGCCAGGAGACCCGTCTCCATGGTGTGGAGCCAGGCTGATGGTCAGAATCACCTGCTGGAGGATTCACCTATTGTACATGTTTTTAGTGGTAGGGGAAACGTACGCAGACACAGGGAGAACATGCTCCACACAGAAAGGCCCCGTCCTGGTGGGAATTGAACCCAGGACCTTCGAGCTGTGAAGCTGAGGCTCTAATCACTGTGCCACCGAGCCGCCCACTTTAAAGAATGGAATGTATTATCGATATTTAGAACAGTTCTTAAATTAAGAGTTGTTGTGATCTTAGTTTTTCTTAAAATAAGAAAAAATATTCTTTGTCTAAAGCTGAAGAAGATTCAAAAAGCTTTTCTTTCTTTAGCAAATATATCTGAACAAGAAATGGCTAGATTGTATTTCCTAAAATAAGATTTTTTTTTCTGCTACACAAGACATTATTACTTTTTAGGGAAAAAATAAGAACTTATTTTGTAAAGTAAGACATTTTTTACTTGCTTAGAATCCACTTTTTTGCAGTGTGTACAGCACATAGTCTGGTTGGCATTGTCTCTTCTTAAATTGTCAATATTGCTTTACGTTTTATCAACTGGTGCAAACAAACACGGGCGAGAGCAGGTGATCGAGTGTGGACTTAAATCCGTCGATCTCCTGTGAGGGCTAACCACTATGCCACGGAAGACGAGTGTTTACAGGTCACGTGATGTACACAGTATGAAATATTCAGTTTGATCACAGAAGCCCATTTGTGACCTACTTGGCGGTAATTGGGTTCACACACTCGCACTTTAATAAACAGAGATGGGCCAGAGAGAGAGAGGGGGGGAGAGGGAGCTCTGACGTCGCCCAATTTATGCTCAACTTTGACGAACTGCTCTTCGGTTTTGACAAAGAAGTGACTGGAAACATGCACTTGCTTGAACCACATCTCCGCACCAAGTCCATCAGTGGAATAAGCCGGTCCCTCGCCGCGAAGCGGTCCGGCGCCGGCTAATATCTGCGGGCGATCGACGGCCCGTGCCCGAGCAGAACTAACGCGTTAAGCCCAAACACAGGCCGATGTGGTGGTGGTGGTGGTGGGGAGGGAGGGAAGGGTGGGGGGGGCGTGTGCACACATCAAACACGGCGCAGGGGTATGGAGAATCAACAAGCGTTTTTTTTTTTTTTTAAAGGCGAGGCTTATGCGCAACATCGCAGCCACGCTTAAAACAGGGAGCGCGGCGTCTCCCCGGGGCAGGCGGGCCACGAGACGGGGGAAACCAGCGGTTATCTCCACACGCAGAACACGCTCATGTATGTGCGTGTGCGTGTGTGTCAACTCGGGGGCCACTGTCATTCCAGGACAAACTTTTGACTCGTTGTTGTCGTTTTCAAGTAGATAAGTGTATGAAGAATGTTAATGTGATTATTTCAAGGGGGCAAAATCCTGGTCTTCGGAAAGTGACGGGAGTAAGAGGATAAGCTCACCTCCGAGGCTGAGCCAGGCGGACGCTACAGGTCACTGGGAACATGTGTGAATGCAGAACCGACCAGTGTGGGATATAACCACTTGATTTACGGCTGGACGATGAAAGCAAAGCTGTCCTTCCTCTTCCTGATCTTTTGCATTCATGATTAGCAGGTTCCCACACAAATGAAGAGATAAAGGACAGGGAGGAACTGATGGACAGTCACTGCAATGTGTAGGGCTGGGTACTCTTAAACAATGCTAGAGAAAGAAGTTTAAGTTCTACCAGTATCTAAAAAAATAAAAATATCGAAAGGAACCGATAAAAAATATTCAGATCCGTCAAGTCTTGACGCTGTTGGTTCAGGGACAGCATTAAAGGAAGTGACTTTGTTGTTTCAGCTCAGATAAATTAATGTTCCCTTTTTTTTGTTCAATGTTTTCCCTATTTTCCTTTTTTTTGGTACTTTTTCTTATTTTTGCCCCAATTTTACTCTTGTTTTTCCAATTTTTCCCCTCATTTTTGCTCATTTGTTATTAATATTTTCTCTATTTCCCCTATTTTGCTATTTTTCCCAATTTTTTTCCTTATTTTTGCCTTAATTTCCCCCAAAGCATCCAAATTTTTCACACATTTCTGAACACGATGTTGTAAATGTGCACATCTTCCTCACATTATTGTTCTGTTCTCCAGTTCTAGACGACAAAAATATTAGAATAGGTATCTAATAAAATGTCCAGCCCTTTCAACGTGTTACAAACATCATGCACTTTTAATTTCTATATTAATGTGGCTTCACCATAGATACAGACGGCATCTCGTCATAGAAGGGGGCGTGGCTTCACCGAGGTGGAAAATAGAATTTTTGAAGAATCTTTTGTGAAACTAAATTGTTCACTCTCTTCAGCCATTTTCTGGTGGAATATAAACGTATTTATCACATACAAATAAAGTCAAGTCTAAATCAGGTCCATGTGGATGTTTATTCACAGCAGATTGTTCAGTAGAAGCGAAAAAACGGCAGTTGTGGCTAGCGCTAGCTCGCATTAGCATTAGCGCAATGCTCATTCTCCGTTATTTATGTATTTATGGGCTGTTAAACCACTTTGCTCCTCTCCATGTCTTTGTATCTTTATTTAGTAGAAAACTATATTCATAATTCAGCATTTGTTACAGTAGTTTTTGAATAATTAGAGAAAGTTTACATTTTCTCCAAATTGCTTTCCCCCTTGACTGTTTTCAAACATGACCATATATGCGCGATTCGAGAGATGCCGTCTTTATACAAAATCTGTCAACTATGACATGTCTGTTTCATGGCATTGATATCATTTCTGTGGTCTCTCATTAACATATTAGAAGATGATGTTTCGTGGCTATTGAATGAGCATCCGACCCCAAAAAAGCAGAAACTTAACTAAATATGATTCAGCTCAGAGGAAAATCTCTAAAGATCTGTACATTCATTGATGATTTCTAACGGGGTTTTGACCTCGCCGTAATGAGGTCGATGTTTGACAATGCTGAAAACATCTGGATTGTTCATGATTCGCGGTGTTTGAAGGCTAAATGCTAACGGCTATAGGAAAAATACATTGAGCAGGCTAACGGACGCTGTGAAAAGTTTCTCGGACTAGCCGGCTCGCTAACTGTCTGCATAAGTCCGGCTTCTCCTTTCATATTTCTATACGTTTGTTAAGTGGTGACGTCACAGCTCTACTTCCGCAGATGTGCGAGAAACTGTACGAAACTCTTAAATACCACAATCAATATTTCTGAAACTCAACGGAGAGTTACTGAACAGACTTATTTATCAGACAAATCAGCCAAAAATACTGTACCTACTGCTATAAAAATAATATTTACCAAAATCTGTACTTCCGGGTTAGAGGAGGTAAATGCTAAATGCTTCCGGGTCCGCAGATGAGCGAGAAACTATAAACAACTCTTCAATACCACAATCAATATTTCTGAAACTCAACAGAGAGTTACTGAACATACTTATTTATCAGGCCCATTAGCCAAAAATACTGTACCTACTGCTATAAAAGTAATATTTACCAAAATCAGTACTTCCGGGTTAGCGGAGGTATATGCTAACGCTGCTACGCTAACCCCGGAAGTAGTGACTTTAGTAAATCTTACTTTTTTAGCAGTAGGTGCAGCATTTTTGGCTAATGAATCAGAGAAATAAGCAGGTTCAGTAACTCTCAGTAGAGTTTCAGAAATATTGATGCTTGTTTTTAAGAGTTTTTGATGTTTTTTTCCTCTGTTAGGACCCGGAAATGCAAGTCGTGAGGTTGGTCAACGCCAAACAGGAAGTGCGTACATGTGAGGACTGATTAGCACATGTCACCGCCTCATCCTTGTATATATCTGACTCCGTTCCGCAGAGCGTCTTTAGATACAAATAACACCTAATGCTTTTCATAAACAGAGAATGAACATGCCTGACAGACTTATCTCCCGACACAACTTTTATTATCTGCGGTTACTCCATCATTTTGTCCTATTTATCCGCACATAAATACTCCCCCCGGGGCCCGCGGCGGCGCACCTCTCCGCTGTCACGCCAACGTGTGTTTTACAGCATCTGTTGGTTATAGATGGCCCGCATGATGGATACGGTCATAATATTAATGTAAGCCTGACAGGGGCGGGACATATATCACGCCGACTTTATTTCAGGGCGGCCGCTTTCATTGGGCCGTCACTAAAAAGTCATCCATAAACGTCAAGAGAGTGGCAGCGGCGGAGCATTATGAAGTAGGTTTGATGGCGCCGTTTAGCGTTATCAAAGCGCGGTTATTTACCCCCCCCCCGCGTGACTCGCCGGGGAAGGTGGGGGGGGTGTTTTTGTCAAAGGCCAGGAGGGGAGAAGCCTGTGTGGGTCAGTTCCTCTTGTTGTTGTTTTTTTACCTGTTTGGTTTTACCCAAATATAGAAGCTTCTTGAAAAAAAAAGTGTCAAAATAGCGACGAAAACGGAAAAAAAGACTAAAAAAAAATGAAAAAGTGACATAAAAACAACAAAGAAGCAATAAAAAAAAAGATGCAATCCGTTTTCCAGTTCTTAGCTTTCAAATGAGGCACTGGCCTAAAGCCTTTAAAGTGATAGTCTGTAAGTTTGCAAAGTGAGGAGAGATAGAGTGAAATTCGAAAATAAACAATAATATTCCTCCTCCTTCTTAGTTTGCAAAATGAGGAGAGCAGGAACAGGATTTTCAAAACGATCAAGCTCCTCCCCCTCCCTCCTGATTGGACCAGACAGGCTGCTCCACAGGAAAAGCTCATCTCATTGGTCAACGCAGGAGGATACCAGACTCTGATTAGTTGCTGAGATCCGGGAAAATTAAATGTATATATTATTATTACTTAACACCAAAATGCAAGACCAGGTGATTGATTTTGCACATTTTGTAAAATTTGTAAAACATTTAGACTTCCAGACTATCACTTTAAGCTCCAGTCAAGGGGTTTTTAGATTTAGGGAAAGCCTTTGTTCATGTATTCCATCTATTTCTTTTTTTATATAATTTATTTGAGCTGAAACAACCAAGTAACTTTCTTTAGTGAAACATCCAAAGTGCCAGCTTTTGTTTAGTTTTGTTGGTGTTTTTCCTATACCAGTCGTACCTTTTCCCATACTGGTACAGTTTAAGGAAAGCCAGTCCTGGTGGAATGAAATAGTTTTCTCGCCAGGAAATGAAAGTCAATGTACGTGTTCAGAAACTCATCCCTGTGAGTAGACAAAATCAGGAAAAGGGCCTTTTAAGTGAAAGTACTGAAGTATTTGCCGTACTTAAAGGAACACTGTGTAACATTTTGGACTATAATGTTACATGTCAGTACAAAACATGCTATTACTATTATGCGATTACTTCAGAGAATGGATTTGGACGAGAACCAAACCTGTTTAAATCTCAAATTCCGCCGCCTTTAGTCACATCTCCATGGAGACGAGCTGGAGACGCACCCACTCCTGGTAAACTCACAGTCAGGTCTTAGAGCTGAGCCGCTCACAGCAAAGGCTCATGTTTGTTTCTACATTTGTGAGGTATTTTTTAGTGATGAAAATAACTGTCATAAAATAAATGCTTGTATTTCAATTTTACTTATGGGGGTAAAATGTTTCACGGTGTTGCTTTAAGTATCCAAAGTTAAAAAAAATCTGTTAAAATGATATAATAACTCTGCAGCTTCAGAAACATGATCACGTCCAAATTATCGACGGGGACAAACCTTCTTCCTTGTAATCAGCGAGTGACATTGTCCGTCCACCTGCACAGCGCCCCCTACTGACCCGCACTGTGCATTACTAGCCATCATTTTGGTTGATTTCAGACCAATCCTGCAGCTGATTTGCTCCTTTTCAAACGCAGCGGAGTAGAAAGTGTCATTCATCTCTCAAACAAACACATTTCTGTCATTCTTGAGTCCAGCCGTCGTGGAGTGGCCGGTCAGGGCGGCCTCGCGGGTCCGGCTTCACCCACAAAGACCCAGCTCCTGCTTCCTCCATGACAGAGACGTACAGTCGCTTAAACAACGTCCCTCCTCCCCTTCTCCTCTCCCCCCTCTCCTCTCCTCTCTCTCTCGTTACTGTCGGGACACGAGCGTTTGGAAGACGTCTGCTGCTCCCTACAGTTTGAAGCGGGATCCTGACAGAGACGCGCTGCTGCACTGTCAAACACTCCCGTTTCCTTTGCATATTTCACCAAAAGATTCTCATTTATTACATTAGCTTTATGAAAGTGGAGGCACGGCTTAAAGGAAACGCAGCTTTCAATTAACAATCTCATTTCGTGCGGGGAAACAAAGCTACGGACCGGCTTTGATCGCGCGAATCGGGTCGTAATTAGTGGTCCCACCGAAGCGTCCCACCTGAGGAAAGGTATTGAAGTTTGGCGCCGTCGGAGATTAAAAGCGTATTACATATTTAATGCCGTGGCGTGCGTGGATTCTGCATATCTATTTCCCCGGCCGCCGTACCTGTTATTACGGCATCAGATCTACGGCAGGGAGAGAGGGAGAGTCTTATGGAACTGCATTTCCCAGGAGGCCGTGCTCTCTCATCACATTACATACACGCCGCCCCCGTTCGTAATAATGGAACCTGGAAGGTGATTATTATTCGCCGAAGACACGCTGACGTTATTGTGTGTTTGGCTGATTGTTTGTGAGCAGGAGTCCGGGGTGAAGTGATGGAAACGTGCTGTAAATATGTTGATATTGCAGGATATTTAAAGATAAAGGTAAATATGATCAAGACTGAAGTTATTTGTAGGAAACTCAGGTCAAAGGATCAAGGCCTTTTCTCCCACTAGGATTGCAACAGGAATTTATGGGAAATAACAGGAATGAAGGGAGAAATAGAAGATATAAACAGCAGCATTATAATAATGAGCACTAAAATATCTATAACAGCAGAGATGAAAAGTCTCAAAGAAATCATCTGACACCAGGGTTTGAAGAGGATTGTAAAAGTACTAAGATGCTTATTATATTGTTATTAACTACAAAGCTAATAAGCTTCTTCTTAGCCTCCCCTAACCCTAACCTTTGCCCATCCCTAACAAGTAACCCTATAAAGATTACTAATGCTTATTAATACTTCATCTAAAATGATATATTATATTGTTTTCAGAGTCTGTAGAGGGCTGCTCTGTTTAATGCACAGGCCCCGCCCACTCCTCGTTCTGCGTTCAGCGTTTGTCATAATCTGATTTACAGACAGCTGAGTTTAACCAATCAAATAAAATCATGTGAAATGTTTCCATTTGTGCCAGAGCTTCTTAGAAAGAGTATCAAGCAGAGTGTAGGTTTATGTTTGACATGATGATACAGAGCCTCATGCCCTTGTGTGGGTCGGGCTGCATGTGTAATGATCCAAGAACATAATTAATAGGTAACTATTAGTTCACTAATTGTTTATTCAACAAAATAAGCAAAAATATACTAAACTGTTAAGCGTTTGGATGGTTTTTCATTTTTGAAAATGCACAAAATACATTTCTGATAAATTTCAAGGAATGTCTTGGACTTAGAAATTGTCTGCCCCTTTGCAGCCCTATTCACTACCATCTTCATGCTAAATGTTGTTTTGCCTCTGTGTTATAGTA
The DNA here is from genome assembly GCF_951799975.1 of Gobius niger. Classification (NCBI taxonomy): domain Eukaryota; kingdom Metazoa; phylum Chordata; class Actinopteri; order Gobiiformes; family Gobiidae; genus Gobius; species Gobius niger. Next base: position 15,990,343 of record NC_136874.1, read on the forward strand.
TATTATAGTATATATTATAGTACGGTAAAAATACCAGGATGTAGAAGTATCAATCGATATCATCAAAATAGACCCAAGGCTGAAATGGAAATGTCATTCTAGAAATCTGCAGGTTCTGGAGTAGACTTTTCTCTGTGACACTTCATGTACGAGACATTATATAATAGTTATATTATGTACAGTAGTATGGTTAGGGGGCTACATGCCAAACATATCTGAATAAGATTATATGATACAAAAGAAATTCCTAAGAATCATGAATAATTCAAACGAATTGTCTTCATCTGCTTCCTTTTCAGGAAATATAACATTTTGTCTCATCTATTGAATTTGTATCTTTATGTACAAGTGAATGTACTCAGAGCTTCTAACTACATTTGAATGTCTTTATGTTCATGCTACTTCAGCAGGCGCTGCACAGACTTTTATCTTCCCTTCTGCCAAACAGCCAAAGTACACTCAGATACAGAGGGCCTCCCCTCTGGAATCATTACCCTGCTCTAAAGGCTGGAACATGGACGTGCCTGGTCACGCCTTGTAGGAACTGATACTGATAATGTAATAATAAATCAATCTGACTTTATGTCAAAAACACAAACATTTGTTTTATAATAAAGCCAGACTGATGTATTATTACACTAGTCGCTATAATTATTAAACTTGAGAATGATTTTCATCTTGTCAGGCCAAGTATGTAATAACGAGCCAATAACACAATAATTGTTACAATATTGGCTAAATCATTATTATGTTATCAGCCATTATGACATTACAGGGTTTTTATGGTCTCCTCACTCTCAAATACACTCAAATACACTGTACTTTCTTTTTATCTATCTGTAAACTTGTATGTTCACATTTCATATGTTTAATTAGTGTAATCTGTAATCTAAAATGCAATCTAATTAATATTATACATAGAACGTGTCAATCCAAATGAAGCGATCGTTCCGACACACAGACGTCCATCCTCCAGGAGACCACACCAGGCGGCCATTCATCTTAGCAACAAGGCGACGTATTTACGCAGTCATTACTGATATAGACATCATTATCACACTCCAATTACATGTTAGGACAATTAAAAGCAAACATGCTCTGTGTATGCCCATCTAATATGTCTGCTCATTGAGAATGTGTAATCACGGCATGTGTCAACACTGTCTAATGCCCCCGTAATGTCAGCGAGAGCCATTCCAACTGTACATATTAACTTAACCAAGGATGTGACGCCTCACTGGAGATCCATGCTTTGTTTGGAAATTTACAGCGCCATCTTTTAACGACGTAAATATTAATTATGGGTTTTCTACATTTGTGCAAGTATACATTATGGTTTTACACAAGAAAAGTGGTCATTTTTCAAAGAACAGTTGGAGAAACCACTGTTGAAAAAGGTGATTTTGCCCATGATTGCATTTATCCACTCTTAGCACAACTTTAGCTGGTGTTAGCATAACATTAGCACTTTCATAGTTCGTCTTTTAGCAGCTTCTTTCTTGTAGCATTTGCCTTGGCACCATAGAGTCCACAGAGTTCGGGAAAATTCCCTGTAACCGCGAAGATCCGCCATGTTTGTGGGTGCTAGCAAACATTTTCCATAAGCTAACATTAGCTAAAAACAGTAGCCTATAAAAAGGGGAGAAAAAGCAGTGGAACAACTCCATTAGCCACTGAGTCGCTACTTGTTAATGCATGTAACCAAAGGTATTTAATAAAACTCTAGACGGGACATGACACTCGTTGACGTGGCAAACATGGCGGCCATCTTGTGACTGGATGGCGAGGCTAGCCCCTATAGCAACCAATGTAAAAGCAGGAGCAACATTTTCATTGATTCATTGATTTATTACTTCTACTTCTATCTCGTATCTGTCAGGATTAGGTCATTTCTTTGAAACGTCGTGTTGTTTAGCTGCATTAGCTTTGTTTCCTCCATTGATTTTCAGGGTTCAGTGTTAGCATTAACTGTATCACTGTCCCATGTTCAATAAATACTGGTCATGTCGTGTTAAAAAGTACAGTTTAAAGTTGGAAACAAATGTTATATTTGATATGAATAGAAGTGAATGATTTGAAGTGTTTGACATGGGAAAATCCATGAACAAATGGAGCTAAAGTTTCCGCCTCCTGTATAAAATTTAAATAACATTTGAAGAAACTGCAAAACCTTTATTTTCTTGCCAGATCTGACATAAGGTCACACTTATCAGTCATGAAAAAACTCTAATTAGATCAAAACAAGATCAAGGAAATAAGTGGAGTTTCCATTTCACATTGCACTGGGTTAGAAAGGCCAGTCACAAGATGGCCGCCAGAATAACCGTTCATTCCAACGTGTTAGTATGACCATGTCCTATCTAGCGTTTTATTAAAGATCTTTGCATGGAGCTCCCTGTAGTGTCAGAATAACTCCAGTATTTTACCAGTTCAAAACTCCATCAGTTTATTACCTATTGCTGCAAATCCCATGATGCTTAGCGGCATGGCATCACGATCCTGAACTCTATTATGAACTGGAAACCCTGGTGTGTGCAGGGTAGATACGTGAGAAGCCGAGTACTTCGAATAGGGAAAAACCAGGTGATATTTTCAACCAAATCCTTCACTAATGCATCATCTAAATTTGCAGTAAAGATAAGACACGCTCCACATATTTGCGTAAAGCGCTGCGGTACCTGTCAGGACATGAGCGTTTTATTCGTTTCCGTGCTTATCAGGGCAATTGAGAGCACGTTATCGGGATTGGCCTGAGTACTGAGTCGGCCTATATCTGATTGGCAGCGATCCTAAAGCGGGACGGGGAGTGGAGAGGAGCCCTGCAGTCACGTCAGACGGGCCCAATAAATGAACCACAATGTCAGAACAGTGTACAACAAATAGGGCTGCCAGTGAAGAGGGGAATCCAAATCAATTTAGAGATATCACATCGGGACTTAGGCTGTAGATACTGATATACATACAGCAAGTAATGAAAGGGGAAGCCACAAAATAAAAATGTTGTGCTCCAAATTCATTCCCAACTTTCTGAACATATTTGTAGCATCTCGATTCTTCACAGGGACGAGTTTACAGGCACATTTCACAACTTGAAGGGTCACTTTCACAGAAATGGTAGAAAACTCGCCTTCATCAAGTTCATCAAATTGTTCCAAATGCTTCATAATTACAATCAAATCAAACTTTCTTTATAAAGCGCTTTTCAAAACCGAAAGGTACCACAAAGGGCTTTACAGATTACAGCATTTAAAACAATACGCCTGGCACAACCTCCCATATATATTATATATTAGGACTAAATACATAGATGTTAGATAAAAGCTAAGCTAAAAAGGTGGGTCTTAAAGGGACTATACAGAGTTTAAAAATGTTAAATGTCCTAATGCCTCTAAAATCCTGCACTGTCACTTAAAAGTTTTTAATTCGGGTCCGAAGTGTCGTCATGCACGAGCTTTATATAGAAGCTGCAGTTACACATAAGACCTGAGGTGGCAGTAGTGAGAATAACGTAACGAACTTGCATCTAGCCCCTTTAAGCCTGCTCTTAAAAAACATGTTCTCTGAAGCCCTGAGCTGATGATGACATCACCAAGAGGGAGCATATACAAGTTAAAGAGCACTGGGCCTAAAATTGAACCCTGGGGCACACCACATGTACACAATGGCACAATGTTTTTTTTTTGTTTTTTTTTTCATAAATGTCTTAGTTTACAATATACTAAAGGAGGATTCAGCAATTTCCTTCCATTGCGAAAAATAAAGGTATAGTGCTACTTTAAGTCACAAATACCTCCTAAAACGTGTATCTTTACTACTTGAATCTGAGCGCTATAGGCCGACAACTTCATCTGAAATTCCAATATTTTGCATAATGACTGTGGGTATGAATGCGCGTCTATGTGAGCAGCAGATGCCATGGTGCTGATCTCACTGGACAAATCTCTGTCTGTGGTCCAGAATGGGGGGGGGTGGGCCCACTGCGGGGTCAGCCTGGGTCCACAGAGTGTCCAGGAGTGCAGGACGGAGCACAGCTGCACAGGGCTGCTCTTTCTGCGTCCTGGGAGTTCACGCGCTCGCACATATGCAGCATTTAGGCCAATGACGGAAACGGCAGCTTGACAAAAACAAAGGGCTTTTCAGCAACTGTTAAGTGTACGAAGTATTTTCCCAGCCTCGTATACTGTCATCAATGTTCATTTAAAAACACACAGACCTATTTATAGAACCATGCAGCTGGAATGGACGGCTCGCTCCACCGTCAGCTTCCGGCTAAACTCTGGCTCAGATAAGGCCATGATATTTAAGGTGAGACAGTGCAGGTGAATAGGGAAACTTTTTGAATGTAGGGATATCATTTTGAAACTAATGCTGTGGATTACTGGTATAAATATGAGGAGAAAAGGTATTGCAAGTTGACCCTCATTTTGTGTTTTTATATAGAAATAAGGCCTTTTATGCATAAAAATACCCAAATTTCCCATAGTTTTGGCGACAAAATCTGAATAATGTATCGAGCCCCAGGTTTAAATGTATGGTTTTAATTCATCGACGTATTAGTTACACAGACTTTTTCCCCAGGGGATTTTGGATCATGTTAAGTTTTAAAATGTGGTGTGTTTTTGTGTGGGTGTAATGTAAACCTTCAAAACTCAATACATCAGGCTAGGGATTAGATGTTCAAAAATCCCTCTGTATAAACCTTCATAATGTTGAAAATGGCTCGTGAAATTATATCATTTCCAAATAAATCCATAAAGAAAGAATAATTAAACACGTTATACAAGTGTTAGTGGGACGACTGGGTGGTCTTTCATCTCCCCCTGGTGTCTCTGGCCAGAAAACCACACTTGCAGCTTTCCTGCACCGACCCGGAGGCCCGAATATACACTAATAGAACCACGAAGAAGAAGCTAACAGGCTAACGGGCAAAGCTAACTGTGGGCTAGCGCCACTTAAACAGTATTTACAGCCAAGTTAGAGTGAAAAAAATGATCTCCATTGTGTAATTGGATGAACAATATCCCACTGTCCCTTTGTCTTTTTTGTCAGTGTAGTATTTACTCTCACGGACAATTAATGAGAAAAAAAACATAACACCTGCAGTGGCGCTTATGGCCTCTAGGGGAGACCAAAATGGACCGGAGTCTGAGAATTAAAAAGAATTGAGTCTCCCCCTGTGTCTTCATTATTATTTCACTTAATTATTTTAATACAATTTAAAGAACCTGTACCTGATATAGTGGAGTGAAAAAAAATCCTCCTTAAGTGAAGACATTTGTGAAAAGACGCGGTATATTCAAGAACAAATTGTTTTCGGCGTTATCAGAATCAGAATTGTTTTATTGCCATTGTTATGAACAGATCCACAATAAGGCTTTTTTTCCATTAAAAACATACAACACATAACTTAGATAAATAATAATTTAAAAGTATATGACTATAAGGGCATGTATAAGAAGATTAAGTCCACACTATGATACAGACAACAGCTGCACTAAGTGTTAGCAGCAGATAAGTGTGGACAGACCTCATAGAGACATAGACCAGTGATAGTGATCCTGAAAACTGTGAAACTGACAATTTGTCTGTGAAGAATTGGGATCTAGAGCCGCGCTAGGAATGCTGGGAATGAGTTTAGACATGACTGATGACTGACGAGCGCAGACGGAGTGATCAAAAAAACAAAAAGCAGTTTAGGGCCTTTAAATAGTAAAAAACAACACGGCAATATGACTATACAGGAGTGCTTGCTTATTACAATTGTACATTACAAAATAAAACAAATTTTTTACTACTTTCAGTAATCTTCCACACATTATTGTCCTGTTTTCTGGTTCCATTCTAGTATCGGTAATGCTTTATATTAAGATGTGCTCATTAAGTATTAATAAGCATTAATAACATGCTTGTAAAGTATTAACACACTGCTTATTATACTTTTATCTGTTAACATACTAACAGGCCATTGATAATACGTGTATTCACAGCCAACCTTAAACCTAACCCTGACCTTTACCCTTACCCAACCTTCAAATGATTATTAATGCTTATTAATACTTAATACTTAAGTACAATAATACTTAATAAGTACACCTAATCTAAATGATACCAAAGTATAGTTTATGTATCGGTATTGAAAAACCAAGTATTGTTAAAATACTGGTATCGAAAAAGATGTGACGGTACCAGGAGTGGAAGTCATAGCAACCAGTGTCACGTATTTTTCCTTCATTTTGATCTTCTGATTTTGAGTCCATTTGGAGGAGTGCAGTGTTCCTGACGTGAGAGGACGCTCGGAAAGGCCCGGCCCGTCCTTTTTTTTTTTTTTTTCCCGTGTTTTTTTTTTTTTACTCGTGCATGTCCAGTCCGTCTGTTGGCGTGCAAATCCAAAACAATCCCGCGTTTGGGAGAAATCCGGGGGCAGCTGGCGTTCCCACCGCTCGGGCCCGAAAACCAGGCGGCCGGAGCGCGGAAACCCTATCTGCCGCGCACCTGGACACCGCCGCAACTTCCACGGAGGAGGACTGGACCAATCTGGCAACGCTTCAACTGCCGGGACTGAAACTTTAGTCCAGAATTCTGACCACGGCGGCGCTGGATCCCGGAAGAACCTACTCTCTACAGCAACATGGAGTGTCTGTGATGTGGCTGCAGGTTTCGCGGTGGAGGGTTCAGCTTGACCCCAGTGGGAAAGTGGCCCCGTCCCCGGCAGCTGTGGGCTTCCGTGGGCTCATGTTCGCCGCTCTCACAGATGTGCTCCGGAAAGTCTTCAGAGCGCACCTGTCCACCTCAGATTAGCCCGGATTATCCCCGTAATCCAGATGCAACATGGGATCATTTCATCTTCAGGACAGCCGTGTACGGAACATACTTCAGGCATGTTCCCGTTCAGCCCCGTCATACATGGTCTGATTACGGATTACTAAAAGGATAAAGACAGCCTGTTATGGTTTAATAGGGCTGGGTATCGTGACATTTTTTGTGAAACCAGAACTTAAAAGAGACGAGATGCCAGTTGGTCATGTTTATACTCACTACTGCCACCTCAGGTCATGCGTGTAACTGCAGTTTCTATATTAAACTCATGCATGATGGCACTTCAGACCCGAAGTAACAACTTTCTGAGTGACAGTGCAGGATCTTAGAGGCAGTTGTGGTGAACAGGTCTGAGCTTATTCTACACATTAGGACATGGCTGGAACATGTAGGGGGAGGAAAATACCTCTGAAATATCTGAAAGATACTTTTTCCAATACCTACACTTCAATGTTCTAGAACCTGACAACAGAACTGAGATGTGTGGAAGATCTGCAGATTTACAATATCGGGTTCATCTCCAATGTCAAGAAATGTGAGGAAAAAGGGGAATAATTTGGAAAGAAATTGTGGAGAGAAAAAAAAATTGGGATTTTTTTTTGCAAAAATAGGAGGAATAAATTGGGGAAGATATTGGGGAAAATTAGAAAAATTGGGAGGAATCATAACAAAAAAAATTGGGAAAGAAATTGGGAAAAACGGGAAAAACTGGAGCAAAAATGTTCAGTTTTACTAGTCTGTTTTTTTACGATACCAGACTGGCATCGTTTAGCGATACCAGAAACTAGGCGCATTGAGTTGCCTTGTGTACGAAATGTGCGGTATAAATAACGTGTTCTTGCCTAGCGCACGGGTCCCCAACTAAATCAGCTCGAGGTCTGCATACTTTTCTTCCATATCTTTCTGCATATGTCCAGGGTCTGGACATGTGCAGCCATTGCTCTTGAAAATGTTAAAACATGAGCACGGGTTGTCTGTTTACAAAGCAGAGCTGATTAATGAATCAAGTCTTATCTTATTTCAATGTTATTCAAATCGTTGAGATCATTTTTAGTTCAGTCTTAGAAATGACGTATATTGAGTGGATGAAAAGGCTTTGGGGTCCGGACTAAAGCCTCTGGAGGTCCGGATCTGGACCCAGCTCCTCCACTTGGAGATCCCTGGTTTACCGGTGCCCAACCCATGACAGCAAGTCCAATTCCATGCCATTAATGCCAAACACTGCTGCAAATGTTTTTGTAGACCATAGTTTTATGTTTTTAGTAGTTGAACAATGTCATCGAGCAGGAAGGAATTTTAATATTGTCTAAGAAATGTGGATAATGACTTTTAATGCTTTTCAATGCCCCACAGAAACCCCTGTAAACCAACAATGGACCACGAGATTCTCAGCTGTAGATGAAATCAAAATAATGTCGGTATTTCCACCCAGACTTTGGAGTTTTCAGACATTTTATGAAAACAAAGACGTTTTTTGCTCAAAATGTATATAAAAAAGTTATCAGTAATTACTTGATGAAATGATTGTCAGTGAATTACCAGTTTTACAATACTCCATTACTGGCAACACTGCTTCTTAATACAAAAAGTGCTGACATAAAATAAATGAATCGTTTGAAGAGATTCCCTTGGTTCTGGCCTGGTTAGCCTGGTTCCTCCCTCATGGCCGTGTTTTCTCTGTCACCTGGAGCTCCTCATCGACCTAAAAACATGTAAATCCACAGGCGCTCCAAACTCTGAGCAGAACGTCCGACATGGAGAGCGATGGAGAGCGATGGAGAGTGATGGAGAGCGATGGAGAGCGATGGAGAGCGATGGAGAGCGATGGAGAGCGATGGAGAGCGATGGAGAGCGCTGGGCCCACTTGGACGACCCGAATGTGACTTTCTTCTGCTTTGGGGCTTTGGACGGCCGGGCGGTAGGCAGGGGAGAGACGCGCAGCAGAAGGTGCACAGCCGCGCCGCGCAGGGGGAACATGTCGAAACTCGTGTCGTACATGTGACCTGGCTGGACCTGCGGAGGGGCCCAGCTGAGCTCCGGCTGAGGTGAGTGTGTGGGGGGGGAGGAGGGGAAGGTCTGTTGGCAGCATGCGCTTGGCCACTTGCCCCGGCCCCATTGACCAGACAGCTGAACCAGTGCGGGGCTCAGGGGGGGCGGGACAGAAGTCTGGGTCGGCACAGTCAGCGCAGCCTCATCCTGCACAATACAAGTGTCTGCACAAACCAAAGGACCAAGAAATCAAAATAAATCAAAACACTTACCTGGATGACCGTTTTATTTTGTTCTCCCACAGAAGTCAGATCTTAATGCTTCATTTCTAAGTGTGTTCATCACGGCCCCATGGACTCGCCAGCATAATCATTAGCTGAAAGTAAAGGCTTGTTTTGAGGACGCTGTCGGCAAATTCAAAAACATATTTTTGATGTATAAACCAGAAGCTAATGAACGTTTGATGCCTCAATAGGGCAAAGAGTGGGCGTCATGAATGATGTGTGAGGGTCCATGGGTGCAGATGTGTGCAGTCTGCCCCAAACGGCAGCCGTGACTACAAACGTAGCTTATCACCGCCTCGTGTGGAGTGAATGTAAACTGCTTTTGTGAAAATAAAATGTCCGATTGTGCATGTTCAGAAATGTTCTATGAAGAAAACAATCTACATATTCAGAAGAAGAGCCATCAATGTAATATATGTTAATGCATATTCTCAAAATACTCTATAACGTAATGAGCATTGACCCATCACCATGGATGTACTGTAGGCGGGGCTCTGGGGCTGTTTAGGGATGCACCGATATGATGCTAGTAACGGATATCTCAGCCGATACTGACAAAAAGACGATATTGGGTATTGGCTTCAAATATCCAATCCTGAGCTGATGTTTATACCTGTACCTGTTTTGGCTCTCACTATTTTAAAAACACAACTTTCACTAAATCTCAGTGAATATAAACATGGTGTATGTCATTTTGAAGCTCAGAACCTGGAGAATTCAGTCACTGAGTTAGTTGTAACCCCACAAATGTATGTTTGATCACTGCACAAAATGCCATGGCTAGCAACAGTATGCTAAAGCTAAACTAATCGAGGCTGGGTCCGAAACTCTGATTAGATCACCTGGAGTAAAATAAAATAAAATTGTTTAGAGTTTATGAAAGGCTGTAATGAATGTATGCGAGTTGTTTATATTAATGTAATCTCAATAGTCGGTCAAATATAACCTGAGGATATTTAGTGTAGAAAAGTCCAGTCATTCTTGTTTAATTCTTGTTTCCATTACCGTCAATTAATACATACCCAATAATTGATCATCTCGTTTGCAGGAAAAGATAAGACTTTATTGATGTCACACTAGAGAAAAGAGGAACGTTCACTTTTTCACTCACAGCAGACACTTTTAAAGGAACAGCAGGAACAGGCCTAAGAAAGGGTAACACTTTACATTACGGGCCGGTAAGTCCGTGGTACTTATAGTGGTAATTACTAGTAATGACAGTGGTACTTACAGTGTAATTACAGTGGTACTTCTTGGATATATTGTGGTACTTACAGTGGTAAGTACTAGTATTTACAGTGGTAATTCTAGGTTATTATTGTGGTACTAAAAGTCATAATTACTAGTAATTATGGTTAGGGGTTAGGGAGACAGAGTTACCCCTATCTCTCATTACTAAGAGATACAGTGGTAACTCTGTTCAGTATATATGTGTTGTGTTTCGTTGTGTGTGTGTGTGTGTGGGGGGGGGGGGGGGGGGGGGTCTTCATCGTTGCACAGCCTTGATGTTAATATTTGTTTAAAATTGTTAAGACCCCAGGAAGAATAGCTGCTTTATTTAGTAGCTAATGGGGATCTAAATAAATAAACAAAAATAAACAGATACAGGGGTAACTTTTAGTAATGAAGTCATACTTCTGTGTACTTTGATACTTTAAATGATAGTTTCTAGTAGTTACAGTGATACATCTATGGTACTTATTGGTAATTCAAGGATACTATAGCAGCAATTCATAGGTAGTAAATGAGGTACTTCTACAAACAGAAGTAATTTCTAGGATTGTGTGACTATAAAACAACATAAAACAGCATTAGAGAAAACAGGAAGTACAACCTTCATTACTAAGAGCTACCACTGTTTCTAGAAGTACATACCTTGTAATTCTCACTATAGTATCATTTAAGTACCACAATAAGTACCTAGAATTACCACTGTAAGTACCACCGTAAGTACCCCTGTAATTACCACTGTAAGTACTAAGGACTTACCGGCCCGTAATGTAAAGTGCTACCTAAAAAGGTTTTTTACATACTGAGATATGAGTCTGTCTGGTCTTCTCAGTCACGCAAAACGACCACAGATGTCCAAGTGGGGGTGAAGTTGGAAGCTACCACGCTCTTCCAGGGGCACAAATACCACACAGGTACACATCAACTCGTCTAAGCTCAGGTAAGAACATATCTCAGTAAGGAAAAACGGTGAACTGTTCCTTTAAGAAATGTAATATCGGATATCGGCAGATACTCAGATCCCCAGTATCAGAAGCACAAAAGCCAGATCATCTGTAGTCCTATTCCAGCCAATCAGGTGTGGGCGTGTGTGAACAGAGAGTCTGTGTTGACTGACCTCAGATCAGTCTCCTGAATGGGGGGGGCCTCAGCTCTCCACAGGTATTCCTTCACTCTCTGCCAAAAGAAAAGAGAACCTTCAGTCCCAAACATCATGTCAGCACGAGCAGTCGCACCTGCCTGAAGACAATCCCTCCCCCTCCATAATTCACCGCCTCTGTCTTTTATTCATTCCCCCCGTACCTCTTCATAAATGTTCAAAGTTACTTAAGTAGGTCTTTAGTGTCTCCCCCGCACTCGCGCTCACACTTAGCGCGCGGACATCCAGGCATCCATCAGCCTCCAAGCAGCCGTGTGCGCGCCGGGGCCCGGGCTGTCGGAGAAAGTGCTTTTTGATGAAGTCATTCATAAATTTTAATACAACATGTCAGCGAACATGATGTATAGACGAGCGGCTCATTCATATTTGATGGCGGCGGGCGTTGAGAAAACAGCACCTAGCTCTTCTACCTTGAGCGAGCAGGAGCGAGCGCCGGCCTGTCACGGAGCGGCGCGCCGGCTCGTGCTGTCAAAACACGTCTGAGATGAGAAAACCAGCCCAATATGCTGAAGTTAGGATTATTAATACTAATGCGCTGTTTACTCTGGAGGTGCAGATCAATGCTCCGCAGCTCTCACTGTAACGCCAAATTTTATTCAGAATAAATGAGTTTACCTCGGCTTTTTTTCTAATGATTTTGCTGTAAAATGGGAGGAAAGGGGGGGGGCACAGTGCAGCGGGTCCCAACCTCGGCCCGGTCCAAACCTGCAGCCCCCGAATGCACTAACATAAAACGTTTATAGCATTCAAGCTAACTTTCTTACACACACAGGACTTTTTAATAGCTTGTGGTTCCCCTGAGGTTTCTCTTTTCTCCCTCTGGGGTTTGGAGTTTTTCCTTGCCCTGGAGGAGAATTTAAGGACAAGGGACTTATTTAGAGAGTCCATTTGCCTGGACGTTACATCGGCAAGTTTCTGTGTCAAGAGCACCTTCATACTCAAGGCAGTTCAAATCAATCCATAAAACATCAACATAAACATGTATGGATTACAGTACAAAGCAAAAGTGTAGATACAATGTCTGAGGCCTGTCTCACATCCTCATGAGACTGAGCCTCAGCATGTTTAGTCCTGACTCTGGGAGCCACCAGGAGACCCCCCCCCTGAGACGGTTCGTACGGCTCTAACATGTCAGAGAGGGACTTTGGAGCAGAGCAGGAAGTGCAGAGACCAGAGCACTGGACTAATATGGTCATGTTTCCTGGTTGTGGATGTTCTGCAGCTCCAACAGCTCGTTCACTCTGCTCCTCTCTGTGCCTCCCTGGAGATAAATAAAGTGACTGGTTGATTGAAAGGTCTTTTTATTTATCAGATTTAATAACTCATTTCATCAGTATATCTGATCAAAATATATTTAAAGTAAGGGCATTGATCATTTTGACCTGGGTGTTTATTAAAGAAAACATAACGTTATAACTGTCTTATTAATATCCTGTAAAGAACAATTATAGTGACAACCAACACATACTGTATTGTGACGACTAACCCCACACACATCATCACACTCAACTTTGCTGTCTTTGAAGCTTATGCTTCGCTCCAGTTCAGCTTTACCCAAATCTAAAAACTTCTCAACAGGAGCTTCCAGCCTATAGGCCAGAGGAACACCTCAACATTATTATGCAAGTAGATTTATTGTTAAATGTCCCTATAGAACGCACCACTGTGTATTACAGAGTCAACTTAACAGAAGACCACAGGGTCACTGGTCGCAAATGTGTTTATTTCATGTAACACACAATATCTTCTAGTTCCATCAAGAACAACCCACCTTAGACACTCTGAACGTCTTTCCTTTAATATTCCTTCTGCCTGAAAGAGGCCGTATAAAGAGAGGCTTCTCTTTAAACACCTCAAAACACACTGTTTATGTTTGTCGGCTCGCTTGAAAAAGTTTTCATTTGAAACGTTTGTAACACAACACCATGTACATGTAGTCAGTGTTGGGGAGAATACTTAATAATTGTATTTATTTTGAAGTTTGGGCATCTCTGCTGAGACTGCTGCCCCCGCGACCCGGCCCCGGATAAAGCGGAAGAAAATGGATGGATGGATGGATGGATGGATGGATGTATTTAGCTACTGAATACAGAATACTTGCCTTAAAATGTAATAACATATTCCGTTACTTTGTCTTCAGAGTACTGTGTTCTGAATACTTTTAAAATACAGATTTAATGAGATGTGTTTCCTTCATATTTGGGAGGGAACTTTTCTGGGTGCTCTCAAATGAAAGCATGACTTTACCAGTTACTCAAAGTGAGTATTCTAAATACATGTGTAGTTACTCCACAACACCGCCTGTAGTTCTCTTTTTACATGACTGGGAAGGGGAGGTGATTGTCCTGTGTTTAGTGTTTGTCTTTTTTCTTTGTTTCTCTGTATTATGTCTATGAAGTTGTGTGTTGTATTGTTTGTTTGTGAAATAATGTGTTATATAATGTTTATGTATTTGTGTTATGTTTAGTCCCCCTTACAAACAGGTTTTCCAATAACACATTGAATTGAATTGAATTTGAAATCTTCAAAATTGATCAAAATAGATTGTTTTCCTTGTTTTGTTGCCGTGTTGCATTTTTTTTCACTTTACTGATGCTTTTTTGTCACATTTTAGTCACTTATTTGTTGCTTTTGTTGTTTTCATCACTTTTTGTGTCTCATTTTTTATTTCAAGAAGCTTTATTTCACATTAATGTTCTGTTTTCTGGTTCTGGATGACAGATATTTGAGTATAGGAAAAGTTATTGGAAAAGTACCAATAAAGTTCTGGTATCGAAATAAAATGTAGCGGCCCCTCAGCCCTAGTCCAGACTGTGACCGTCGCTCCTGACAGGTCGACAGGTTAAAGGAAGGGTCAAATGGAAACATATTAAAGGCTAACAAAGAATCTGTGAATATGGCAGGATTGATGAAACTGCAGGATATCTGCTTCTTAGTAAAGTCACCGCCCCCTGCACTGCATGCGAGCCCCCCCCCCCCACATCAATCCCATTAGCTCGGTTAGCATTTCACCTGCGCTCGGCCCCGTCCCGGCCCACGCGCAGCGGCCGCACGTCCAAACCCCAGCTCACCTAATTGGCCGGAGCCGGGCCTTAATTCTCGGCGCGCCGCGAGGTCCACATTTCAAAGCCGCTCAGGATCAATTAATGGAGCCGTAATGTGGCTAATTCTCATACAGGGCCAGACTTATAGGTCGGGGAAATCAGATAGCGAGCACCTCTGGACTCTGCGCGGACATGGCCGCGGCGAATTACGCTCGGGGAAGAAGTCGATACGTGGCCACGCGCTCGGCCTGCACATGTGGAGATGTTTGACTCGCTCTTTGAAGCCGAAAAATCCATGTCCAACCTTTAAAAGTCATAAGAGGAGAGTGTTAGCCCAGATTCATTTTTAATCTCTCCAAAGCACCATTTAGACCGGTCCATGCTTCACTTTTTATATTCGACAAATGTAGCTAACGTCGAGCTAACTTTGCTCCTTGTAAACGAATCCTAAAAGCCGGAGACGGGTCAGCTTCATTTAAAGGCCGCCCAGAGGAAACACTGACCATGTGCCGCGCTCAGCTGCTCCGAAAAGACCCCGCTGCAAATCCCGCCTCCCGCCCGCCGCTAGCCAATCAGCGGCCAGCGTGGGGCCGGCCGCGGGAGCCAGCGGAAGCGGCGCGCGGCGCTGGGGCCGGTCAGCGGCGTGGAGGGCCCAGTTTAACCCCGGGCGCGAGGGGGGTGACCTTTCAGGCGGCGGCGGCTGCTGCGGCCATCTGAGGAGGGAGGGTCCGACATGTGCTGAGGTCAGGGGAGGCCCTTAGACACGCCCCGCTGCTCCCAGGGGCCCGGCTCAACCTGACACACCGTTTACTGTACAAAATGGACTCAGGGAGGAGGGTTTTTTTTCAGCTTCGATGCTTTAAAGCTGCTCAGTTAAAGATGGGAGGCAGGTTCATTACTTGTTTATGCTCACATTATTATTTTCAATCTAAAAGGCCCTACACCAGGTTTTTTTTAATAAAAGCTGTGAAAGAAGAAGCCACTAAATGAAAGGAAAAGCCGGAGCACTCACCTGCAAGTTCATGAAATCGTTACAAATGCTTCTAATTTGATGCACAGTCCCTTTAAGCCCACTCACTGTCAACTGTCCAATCAGAATGCCCCAAGAGTGTTACGCTTTGGGTTGCCAGATCCTACGGCTAAAAGCAGTGGGTAAAAAGGCTAAATATAGAACAGGTTATGGCAACCTAACTTGGCGTTATTTCAGTAGGGCCGTTTTCAAACAGTATGTGCAGCCTTTGAACGTATTTCTCAGGCCTTTAATGGCGTCAAAGTACATTTGTCTCATGTATTTAGCTGGTTTGACCTGATAGTGCTTCTCAAGTACAGTATTATAATATCAAAAATCCAAAAAACATTTGTTCAAATCAAATATCTCACATTATCCATGTCCAACTCTTCCGTTTTTTGTTTTTTTTTACATTGTAGCTTTTGTGTGTTTCTTGAATACCCGGAGAGTTTATGGTAGGGGTAGGCAACGTCAGGCCCGGGGGCCAAAATCGGCCCTCCATTATAGAAACTCAGGCCCTCAAGATGATTTTGAGGAATATTGTTATACACTATTCCTCACACGTTTTTTCCACAATGTCATTTTCCACTGTCACTTTTCTCAAATATCACTGATGAAAACAACCCAAAACCTTACTTTTATGACTGAAATGTACATCATCCCTCACACTGACTCTGCATATGAGATGGTTTTCCGCTGTCACAATGCAAAACAGCTGCTAGTTTCCCAAAATGGTGTTTTCTCAGCGAGATAGCGCGTACAAACAGAAATGTCCATGTCTAAGAAACCCTGAATGCTAGAGCGCTACTTCTATAGACTGTATATATAAATGGACAGCTCCTGCTCACTCCTCCACGTTTACCACAATGACCACGTTTGAGGGGGAAATCATTGCGGATTTACTGACTCCTCCTCTCCAGCTCTGACGAAGCACGTTGCTCCCATCAGGCAGGCGTTTTAAAGTCCCACTGGCCCACAAAGACGTCTATAAAAAGTCATTTGTTCCAAAGGCAATCTCCACTTTGAATGATCACAAATCATAGTCCTGCTGTTCATTATTGTTATGTTGATTTTAAATGTGCCTGTGTTTTTATGGAAGTGTGTGTGCATGTTTTTTGAGCCTGTCAAAGACGAATTTCTGTCGCCTTTGGGGACAGACAATAAAGTTCTTCTTATCTTCTATCTTATCTTCCTAAAAAGGGCATAAGGGCGGGATCTTCACTGTAGACTCCGCCCTTGCGTGACGTGTAGTTCGCGCTGCTCCAATGCCAACAGTCCGACCCTCATTAGTGCGAGATTTCTAAAATGTTTCTTACGAAAACCAGCCTGGTTTCTTTAATCGTAGCTAACCCAGCGTTATCACAGAAGGAATATCCAGCTGTGTTAAGTTCCCACAAATTAGGCACCAGGCTCTAAAGTTGTTTTTAACGTGTCTAAAGTGCAATGCTTTCCAATGGGAGACTAGCGCCTGTATGGAGGTACTACAGCAATGGCGGCCTCTAGTGTTGTTGTTTCCAAGCAGAGCAGCAAGCGGCCATTGGCTAGTTCTCTATTATGTTTTACAGAGTCTCACGATGTACAAAATGGGCAAGGTTCTCCACACAGTTTTTCCACAATGTCAGTTTCCAGCTTTTCGGAAAAACTGTCACTTTTCTCAAATATCACTAATGCCAAAGCAAGTGCAACGTGATGCTTTACTTCGGCTACTTTCGGAAAAACTCCTCACGGTGACAATTCATTCTGTCTCTTTGGTATTGAACCCAGGTTTTTTTAAAGATTTTGAACCCTTATGGTCTAAACGCTGACTGACACTTCCCGTACGATGCGCTGCAAGTCTTTAGCGTTTCCCTATAACCGCTCTGCGCTGGCTCCTCCTCCTCTAATAAATATGTTTATCTAACACACTCCGCTCCTGCCACTGTGTTTAAACCTGAGCGCTAACATCTGCAGCCCATTTGGAGCGCTGACACCGGGCTAATAACAGACTCTCCGGGATCCTGCCGGAGCAGCGCCAGCGCGGGCGCAGCTGAGAGGTGTCGCGGCGCCGCCCCGCTCGCTCTAAACAGCCACAGCCGGCGTCCGTCCTTAAAGGGACCGGGGGGCTGTGTACTGCCTCCAGTTGGTTCAGTTCCGCCACGTTCAGCGCGGGTAATGGGAGACTTATTACACTTAATCAAATGCCGCGGAAGGTCAGGCGCCAAAGGGAAGCGAACACAAAGTGACAATAGTCCTGCCATGTTCAATCCGCTTTGTTTCCCCCTCGCGCCGTCCATTGTTATCTGTCTTATTTCAAATTATTGATCTTCTACAAACATTTTTCAAGGTATCTTAATTACTCGCCGAAAAAGGAAGCGGCGTCTTGGCTGGCGGACAACACAAATAAGTTGATTTGCATTTCTGTGTTGTGAGTGTTTTGGCAAGCGCCGCGCCGGTCCAGATTGTAACCCCTATTTGTGCCTCCAAAAACCTGCCTTGGAGGAGCGTCCACGGAGGGATTAGGGATTTAGTGGGGAAGGTAAGTGTGACTACAAGCTTTGGCTGGCCATCTGCTCCCCGGCAGAGCGGAGGCCAACCTGTGCAGCCTGCAGCAAAGACCTGGGCACTGTGCAACGCGCGCTCCTGCCAACCTGGCGCCCGCGGCCCCAATCACCAACAGTCTGCTGATTAGTTGTAAGAAGCACTCCATATGTAGCAAAGTTTGTTCCCTCCTCTCTCTCCCGCTCTTGTCTGTCTGTCTGTCTCGGCTCCTTCCTCCTCCTTTCTCTCACTCCATTAAATAAAGATGGATATTAGGCGGGTTCTTTGGCGCCTCAGGTCGTCTGGCGAGGTGAGCGCGGAGGCAGTTGTTCACCTCTGAAGCTCGGAGCAGGAGAGCGGCTTGGCTCGGATCCGTAGCCCCTCGTGCTCTCTGGCCTGGCACGGCTCCCCCACAGATGACAGGGGGGGGTGAGGCCCGTTTATCACCCATAGGTGCCCGCGCGAGGAGGCTTGCGGAGACGAGGGCTGGCCAGTGTGGGGACGAGGGGGGAAAAAGTTGAGGTGCTGCTGGTGACAAACAAAGCTGTCTCTAAAGTGACACATCTTGAACAAAAAAATCCTTCTTGATCATTTTCTCCAATAACGATTCCATCACTGATACTAAAATATTTGTAGAACTAAAGCTGGGGACCGTTAAACGACACCACTATGCACTCGCAAAGTGCTTTACAGATTAAAAACAATTCCCACCCACCCAATATTTGTCTTTATCTGACTGAGGTCGACACATTTCTTCACAAACTAGTTAAGGGGAGACACTACAGGCAAAACTCAATTTTTTCAGTTTTCAGGTTTTTTGGCCAAATTGGTCTCTGAACATATAAGCTTTCACCCGGAAACAGAAAATATGCCTAATCTTCACAATAACATGTTTAAATATTGCGCTGATTGAAGGTTCCCCCATAGACTTATATGGGAGAACACAATTTCAAGGGCCTTTTTCTCAAAACACATTTTTCTGTCATTGTGGCGACACTATGTCCACGTCAGTCGGACCTAAAGACTTTTTCCAGAGAATTTTCCAGCCTTGGACTGAACAATATTTGGAAGATTTTTTCAGAGGGATTTTTTATTATTTAATCCCTTAAGCCCCATTTATTGAGTTTTGAATGTCAAAATATAAGGCGAAAATTACATTTTTACAATTTTTTCCACTAAAAAACAGCTTATTTTAAAACTAAGAAGGAAATCCTAAATCCCCTCTGAAAAAGTCTTGGTAACTCATTTATTAATAAAATGAAACCATAAATTTGAATGTAGCTCTATCCATTATTCTGATTTCGTCGCCGAAAAGATGGGAAATTTGGGGCATTTTTAGGCATAAAACACCTTGTTCTTATATGAAAAGATAAAATGACAGAAAACTTGCCATGTATTTTTTTCTCACATTTATGCCAGTGATCGACAGCAAAAGTTTCAAATTGATATCTGTAAATATACATTTTTCCCCCTATTCACCTGCAGTGTCTCGCCTTAAACTAGTTAAATTTACTACTGAGTTCAATTTGAGTCTTGTTTTGGTCCTAATGTAGTCTTTTTTTTAAAGCAGTACTGAGAAACTATTGCTCCTAGAGGCCACAAGCGCAACTGCAGGTGTCGTAGCAAGTTGCGCTTCTTTAACTTACTACTTCTCCGTGAGAGTAAATACTACACTGACAGAAAAGACAAAGGGACAGAGGGATATTGTTCATCCAATTACACGGTGGGAAAAAAAATCCCTCAAACTTGACTGTAAATACAGTAGGGCTGCAACTAACGATTATTTTGGTAATTGATTAATCTACCGATGATTTTTACGATTAATCGATTAATCGCTTGGCTGTGAAAGGTGCATGGAAATTGTATTTTTTCCATTTTTTTATCACATAAAGCTAAAGTGGCGCCGCTTGAGGACATGTTGATGGAGTAAACTTAAAGTAAACGTTTGTAGGAGGCTCTTTGTGCTAATTCTGCTTTCTGATTGGACGAGACAAAGACAGATATTTATGAAATTTACAATGAACAAAACACTGCAGACCCTCACCTTAAAAACAAAGTAGGTTTTCATCCAAAATACATAATTTTTTACAAAATACTTTTTTTCTCTACTTTAGTCTGGGTTTACTAGAAAACGATTAATCGATTACTGAAATAGTTGACAACTATTTTAGTAATAGATTAGTTGTCGATTAATCGATTAGTTGTTTCAGCCCTAAAACACAGTTTAAGTGGTGCTAGCCCGCAGTTAGCTTTGCCCGTTAGCCTGTTAGCTTCTTCTTCATGATTCCATTGGTGTGTATTGGTGACTCCGGTCCGGTGGCAGTCAGGATACAAGTGTTGTTTTCTGGCCAGAGACACCAGGGGGCGATGAAAGACCCTCCAATCACCCCATTAACACTTGTATTACCCCCAGAGGGACGACGGAGAGGATTTATTAAGGTAAACACGTTACTTACCATTCGTGTTTATCTAGAATGGAACATAACGTGCTGAAAAGGTTTCCTGAAATCTCACAGTAATATTGTTATGGCGATATTCCACAGCCGTATCGCACATCACAGGTTACTTCAATATTGTTCAGCCCTATTAGACAGTGCTGGTGTTGAAAAAAATATCAAAAACAAGTACCGACAAAAAATGTTTTCTTCAGAGAAGCTTTGATGCTGTTGGTCCAGGGACAGCGTTTAAAGAAAGCGACTTGGTTGTTTCAGCTCAAATGTGATGTTTTCTGGTGCAATACCTGCACTAAGATGATTTTGAGACGATATATTGCATTACCATTGTTAATCTGTTTGTTTGTTTCTCTTTCTTAAGTGATGTCATCCTATTAGGAGGGAGTGTCCTCACATAATAGTGTGGCCACGCCCTCTGTCCACCAGATGTGCCGAGTGCCCAATCGCTCCTCTATAAAAAAGAGGAGACAAGTCGTTGGTTCTCACTTCTAAAGAAAGGCTGGTGGAAGTAAAGTAAAGGCTTTTCAAATGTAAATAAAGGATTGTGATGTAGGAGCACCTTGGTTTTGGTTTTTCTCTATATTTTACATTTAATTTGTATTTTTTTATTGGAAACAGCATATTTCAGTGATAATACAGTCTCCAAACTAACATCATTAAACCAGATTTCACATTATATTATTATAAATGCTCATTACATGTTACAGAGCAGGGTCTGATGAGTGATATTGGGGGTCACGGCTGAAAAGTTTGGGAACCTCTGCTTTAAAATAAGCTTTTTTTGTCTTTTTCTATTAACACAAAACGACCAACTAAACATAGAGTAAAAAAACAAAATCAAAGCTAACTTTCCTTGTGTTCTGTCTTTTTGAATGTGTAATAATTCCATCTGAGGAAATGTAACAGTACCCAGCCCGAATCAAGATAGAATATATGTCATTTCAGAGGCAGTTAAAGACATACATGAAGAGGCCGACACAGTGTTATAGTAAGTGTCTGCAGAGATTTCATGGTGCACTTTCTGCTCCTTCAGTTAGCCACTTCAGACAACACGAATCCACCCGGCTGTGGTTAAATTCGTGCACAAACAAATAAAGACAAAGGAGTAAACAGCGGAAGGAGAGGTTTATTAGCAGCCTATTGTCAGGAAGCCACTGGAGGAGGCGAACAGATTGGAGCAAGGTGGCTCTGTGGACGCGGCCAAGGAAGAGCGGTCCAAGACGGAGCCGCGGATGCTCCGGTCCCCTGGTAGACACCCGAGAAACAGCCGCGCGGACAACGCCGGGCCAACAGCAGAAACATAATGCTCATTACTACGCGCCGCTGCCAGGAACCTATTTCTCACTATTAATTATTCATCTTTTATTTCAGTAATCCAATACTCAGGTGAGACCATGTGATAGAACGTGTCATTGGAAAGCGCCGGCTAATGGCTGAATCCGTCTTGCTTTGCGTTGGCTGTTGGTTTATTGCGCCGCGTCGCTCTGAGGGAAACACTTGGCGATGACCTCTGTGTACAACTTAAGGGGCGTGTTACTACGGCCGAGGGCGGGGCTTTGAGAGAGCCAATCGCAGCCTGTCTCGGCCCCCATCAGCTTGTTTCTCTTGTTTTTCTTACTGACATGGAAATGTTTTCAAATGTGCATGATTCATCCGGACTGGTACAGATGATGCTTTTGGAGGCGCACAGCACCATCACTTACTTTTGATCTAATTATCCTGCTCTTTCTTCACGGACCTCAGTCCATCACGTCCTGCTCGGAAACACTCGCTCATAATAACACTTTATGGACTGGCTGGATGCGAGGCAGATTACAAACATGGAGGGTTTTGTCAGTGAAGCCGCAGGCAGACTTTTATATTTGATGCTCTCACTTAACTGCCTTTGTCATCCCATCACTTAGACTGACACACACAGGCCATGTGCACGAGCGCTACGGCCTGCAGCCCCGAGCGCTCGGCATTTCCTCTGTAAATCACAAGTTTGTTGTGAAACACCAGAAGACACCACCATCATCACATTTGCCAAACACTGGCACTGGATTTAACTTTGCTGCGTTTGAAGGAAAAGAGTTGGGTCTGTAAGAGTATGCTGTGCAGCTGCCTTTAAACAGGCCTCAGACATGTGTTAACAGATTTATGTAAAAGGTTAACGTGCTTGTATCATTCTGCTCAGGCTCGTGCCCCTCCTCAGCCCCACACTGAAGACAGGGGGAACATTTCCCTGCCACCATTATGCTCATTTGTCCTGTCAGGAGAATGACAGGCCGTTTGACTCTTCCCCAGATACGGCCATTAGGTAACGCTCTGTCATCTGACAGCCAGCCATTCGGCTCTCCCTAAAAACCCCTAATTATTTCCTCCACAGAGACGGGCCGTGGCGGGTAGGTAATTTTTAACCTTTCACGTGCACCTGGGGAACCCTCCTCCGGGGAGCCAAGGTGCCTGTGTGGCATTCAGTCTTCAAAACATGACCTTTTATGGCCGTTCGGAGAGCAGTTGGCACCGGGTGCCACGCGCTGGCTAATGCTAATGTTGATGACTAATTTATGCATCAGTCGACCGCATCTGCAGCAAGTTTAGGCTAGCAACAATGTGTGACGGAGCAGAGCAAAGGAGGGGCCGCACAGACAAGGCGAGGTGAGGGAAATTTGGGGAGACGGGTGGGGCCTGCTGCCCGCGCGACAGGGAATTGAGGGCTAATTATGTTGCAGGGAACACATTCGGCTCGACCACCGAGCCTTTTTAGAATTTGTCTAGTGCAATCTGACTAACGTGGCTGACCTTTACTGTTTTAGCCCAAATTGTCGGTGACCAGAGAGCATGCAAGATGTGTGCATATTCTCTGACCTAATTGGCTATTTCTTGTGAGGCTAAACAGTGGCTCACCTCATGCCAGGCCCATGGCATGTGCTTTAGCCGAGCGGGGCATGTGCTTTAACACTTTAACACGGTATTACAGCGTGTCAGTGTGAGGCATACGGCACCATTAACCACTAAAGGTTTATCTTCAGCCTGTTTTTGGAAGCGCTGCAGCCGTCACACCTCAGCCGTCAGCGAGACACTTTGAGCTCTTTGCCCCCCGCCATGCTGGCATGTTAGCCGCATGTCGGAGTCCTTCCTGTGCTAGCAGAGGGGTTATTAACATAACAAATGGAAAAGGCCGGTATAAATAATACCTTCACACAGACGCAGACTGACTCAGCTGACAGTGTTTAGGCAGAGCCTCCAACATCTGTTTATGAGCACTTTGCCTAATGATATCATCCGATATCATTAACTGTGGCAGTACGTGGCACAGCAGCAGGTGCAGCTGTGCCCCCACCCCCTGCACACACACATGCACACTGACACACGTGTGAGCAGAAAAACATCCAGCACCTTCCCTCCCTTCCACCCGCAAATCCGCAAACCTCTCATTAAGACAATTTTCCCCTGCACAAATGCAGCCCCTGTGATTTCAATCTGTATATCACCTGTAATTGTAGTTTTTAGGCCGGTCTGATTCCATACATTTGTTAGCGTACGCGGAGAGTGTGCGCAGGGACCAGCTGCAGTCTGTTTATAGCTGCTCTGAATGTGGCTTCACAGGAGGAGGGGCCAGCACAGCTTTGTTTTCTCACTCCGTTTGTTATGTTTAGATGCTCAGAATTATAGAAAATGATCCAAACTATTATTTAGGGCTGAAACAGGGAGACCTCTTCCCCTGCTGACCGGGAGGGTCTTTAGGGTTCCCTGGAGCTACAACATTAGCCACAGAGGTTAGACGCTGCAGGGGAACATTACTATTGGAAATATGAGGAGAAAATGTAATGCAAGTTTTCTGTCACTTTATGTTTTCATGTAAAAAATAAGGCTTTTTTTTTTTTACATTAATATATTTACATCAATATTTGTGAATGAATGTGCAAGGGAAGCAACGTTTTAGCTACTACATTGTACGGAGTAAGTGTTGTCTTTTTTATACTCATGAAAACTGTGATGTTGAGAGAGAAAACTAGCTTAAAATCGACCACTGCGTGAAAAGTCACTACTATCACCTGTCCCGCCTTAAAAGAATGAAGCAAATGAAACCCTTTGTACATTTGCAAACATTCCGACCCATGAGCTGAAGACAGAGGACATGACAGTCTTCCAGTCTCACGAGAGGTAAATCTGTTCCCACATTGATAAACTCACCTGCCGGTCACCAATCAGAGGAAGCTCCGAGGGACAAACCGTCATCGGACAAAGCAGCTGTTGGTCCCAAGTCCTCGGGAAAAGAACTTGAATGTCCTGAAAATGAATATTCTCAAAGATCTATTGCATCATTTGTCAAACCAAGGAGGAGCTGCTGGACTTGCAGCAGGGTTTTTATGCTGGCCAGGTTATGGAGCTCCATTTATTACACTGTATGTGTGTGTCCCTCCAGCCAGAAGATCCCACTGTGGCCCACCACATGGGTTTCCTTTGGAATTTACAGATGAACCTAATAAAAATACACTCAGATTTAGCCGTGATCTTCAACACTGTTGGGCAAGTTACCTTAAAATTTTAATTTTAAAACATGTAATATGATTGTATTACATTAAAGTGCAGTCAAAGATTTCCTTCTCTTTCCTCCATTCTCTCTCGTGTTTTGTTTGGACGACGTTAGCTTCACGCTACTGCAGATCTCATGGTGTGTTCCAGGCAACCCGTAAATTTCCGACCTGCCACTTATAAAAAAGCCTTGGAACGCCGCTCGAACTCGGAGACCCCCAGACTGCTCCGAGTTCAGATACGAGATGAAGACAGTGGAGGAGCGCGGCTAATGATGAACTCTAACAAAACCACTGCATCAGTGAAGTGAATCTTACTTTTGGTCATATTCTTCAGTATAGTTTGGTCACAGCCCTTAATATAATGTGATTTAGCATGTTTTGGATTACGTATATGTTTGTGCAGAAACATTCATGTAACATTAGCATCTTATTAGCTCACTATTGTAGCATTAGCAGCTGGAACCCTGGTCGTAAGTCGCAAAAAGTGGGAAAAGAGATTGCATCTCTGGAAACGCCCATATATGGTCATGTTTGAAGCAGTTGAGGGGGAAAACAGAGAGGAGAGAAATTAAACTTTCAATAATTTCTCCAAACTGCTTTAACAAATGCTGAATTATGAGTATATTTTTCAACCCAATAAAAACACAAAGACATGGAGAAGAGCAAAAAGGCTCAACAGCCCATAACTACATAGATAACAGAGAATGCTAACATCATGCTACGTGCTAACGCTAGCTATGACTGCCATTTTTTTTTATTCGACTGAACAATCTGCTGAAAAAACATCCATATTGACATGATTTTAAGGCCACGCCCCCTTGTAGGACGCGATGCCGACTGTATCTATACACCAGTGTGCAACTTGTTCGTACGTCAATAGAAACCAATCAAATACATTTTCTACTTGAGCTACTTCAATTGTTATGACTAATATATTACCATATTTTGCATATGTTCTATGAAAAAAGGGTAAAACTTTATTTGACACTACCATGATACATTGTACCCAACTAAATTTAGCACAATGTAATGTGCTCTGTAACAATGTGTAATAACATGTACCTATGTAGTACAATGGAATAATGTGTATTAGTACTGTGGATGTACATTTGGTATTAAGGCGAGACACTGCAGGTGAATAGGGAAAAAATGTATATTTACAGATATCAATTTGAAACTTTTGCTGTAGATCACTGGCATAAATGTGAGAATAAAATACATTGCAAATTTTCTGTTATTTTATCTTTTCATATAAGAACAAGGTGTTTTATGCCTAAAAATGCTAAAAATTTCCCATCTTTTCGGCGACGAAATCTGAATAATGGATAGAGCTACATTCAAATTTATTGTTTCATTTTATTGATGAATGAGTTACCAAGACTTTTTCAGAGGGGACTTTGGATTTCTTGTTTAGTTTTAAAATAAGCTGTTTTTTAGGGGGAAAATGTGTAAAAATTAAAATTTCGCCTCATTTTTTGACATTCAAAACTCAATAAATGTGGCTTAAGGGATTAAATAATAAAAAATCCCTCTGAAAAAATCTTCCAAATATTGTTCAGTCCAAGGCTGGAAAATGTGAAGTCTTTAGGTCCGACTGACGTGGACATAGTGTCGCCACAATGACAGAAAAATGTGTTTTGAGAAAAAGGCCCTTGAAATTGCATTCTCCCATATAAGTCTATGGGGGAACATTGAATCAGCGCAATATTTAAACATGTTATTGTGAAGATTAGGCATATTTTTGGTTTCCGGGTGAAAACTTATATGTTCAGAGACCAATTTGGCCCAAAACCTGAAAACTGAAAAAATTTAGTTTTGCCTGTAGTGTCTCCCCTTAAGACATTAGACCTTTAAGGTTAGGGCTTAAAGGAGCTATCCTTGATTTTTTTATTTTTCTGTATTGGAACAAAATTTGTTTTGTCCTTTAGTATATGGTAAAAGGAGACATTTATCCAAAAAAACACTTGTTTAAAGCTTTTTAAACAGTCATAAAATGTCAGGCTATAGGGCATTTTTCACAGTGAAGTGACAGTTTTCCTCCTGAAAGTTGTGAAACCTGGTTTAAACTCAGTCCCTGTGACAAATGTTGATGTTGTAAATGCATTAGGAAAGTTTGAGATGAGTTTGGACCAGAAAATAGCTATTTGAAATTTGAGTGACCCTGTTTCTTTGTACAGGTATCAGGTATAGCTCCTTTAAGGTTAGTGTTCTTATGTCTTTTTACATTATGAACCACCAACATACTAATACACATTATTCCATTGTGTATGTAACCTGTAATATACAAGTTATTGCACATTGTTACAGGGCACATACATTGTACTTAATGTAGCAGGTACAATGTATCAAGGTTAGTGTAAAATAAAGTGTTACCAAAAAAAGTCATATATTAATATTATTGTAATGCATTACTTTTGATATCATTCCCCAAGTGAGTGATTAAAATGACCTTGTTTTGTTTCCCCATCACTGATTGATGCTGCGATTGATCCAAGTGTTTTTTAATCTTCCTCACATTTTGATTTGACTGACTCCATGCCTCTGATTGTTGGTTGGTTCAGATCGGTGTTTTTCTCCACCTGAAGCCGTCCCCCGGCCCAGGTCGCTGGTGACAAGAAACACACCATCAGCCTAATGTCAGCCGCTCTGCTGCCGCTCCTTCACCAGTAAATTACACATTTAGGATTTATTAAGACAAGAAACAGTTCTCAAACGCGCGGATCCTCGGCGGAGACGGGCTCATTACTCCGTAGCCTCGGGGCCTTGAATGCATCGCGCCCTCCCTCCCTCCCTCTCCCCTCCTCTGTATTCTCGATACCGTAATGTCACAGCAGTTTGTTCAAAGCGGCGACAATGATTTGGTTCTCCCAGCAGGTGCCGCCCCCGAGTCTGTTCAATTATTAAAGCGAGGGCCACATGGATGCATTACCGCGCCCATCGCATAAAAAAGCAAAGCGGCGCTAACACGACCCCTGCTTTACTTCCCCGCGCATTCTTTTATTCATCGCGTCTTCCACGTTACAGAGGCATTTGTTCGCCAGTGATCCCTTTTCTTGATTCCTTTCGCGTCAAAACCGAGGCCGCGTCACTCGTCTAATCCCCCCCCCCGATCGAAGCGCGAAAACGCCGTTGTGTTGATAAATAAATCATGGCGTGGACACAAAGGGGGAAAGTCCTCAAGTCGAAGGCCTTTCTTGTCCCGTCCCGTCCCCGCACTTTGATGGCGGCCGTAATGACCGATCAAAAGTCGCCGGCGATTGTCGGACGTGGCCGTCAGCCCGACACCAAAACGTCAGCGATGAATTCTTTATGATCCTCCGCGCCGTGTCAACGCCTCTGTTTCGTACAAAAGACTTCTTTTTATGCTAATGGCTGATGTATTGTCAATAACAAGAGGAGCGTGTGTTTAAAATTTAAAGAAGTTCTGTGGCGCTTATGTGGGTCAAGGGAACACTCAACTTTATCAACTTTAAAAAAAAAACATACCGCCTTTTTTAATATTCATGTCAAAGTAGAAGATGCTCTCAGATGTCCAGGAGTTTTCAATCATGGGAAAGTGTTCAGGAAGTGATCGCCTGGAAAATCCAATCAAAATGGCGGTTAGCAAATGCGCTCTGCTCGACTGAGACCTCTGGCTGATTCCTGGCATAGATACAGACGGCGTCTCTGGAATCGCCCATATATGGTCATTTTTGAAAACAGGTTTATCTAATTATTCAAAAACTACTGTAACAAATGCTGAATTATGAACATAGTTTCTACTAAATAAAGATACAAAGACATGGGGAGGAGCAAAGTGGTTCAACAGCCCATAAATACATGAATAACGGAGAATGCTAACTTGATGCTACATGTTAGCATCGGGCTAATGCTAACGGTTAGCTAGTGCCAGCTACAACTGCCGTTTTTTTCACTTCTACTGAACAATCTGCTGTGAGAAAATATCCATATGGGCCCGATTTACACTTGACTTTATTTGTATGTGATAAATAAGTTGTTATTCCACCAGAAAATGGCAAAAAAGAGTGAAAAATTGTGTTTCTCTAAAGATTCTATTTTCCCCCTCGGCGAAGCCACGCCCCCCCTTAGCATTTGGCCTCTCCCGATGTATTCCTATGGCTATAAACAGGGGTGAAGTTGGAAGCGACCACGCTCTTCCACGGGCACAAAGAGCAGACAGGTACGGATCAACTCGTCTAAGCTCAGGTAAGAACATATCACAGCATGGAAAAACTGTGGCCTGTTCCTTTAAGCGTAATGCTGAATTGAAAAGACGTTCTTTCTCGTGCGGCTTTAGATTTAACTATAGCAGGATTTAGCTAAGGCGTGTCATGAAATTTAACAACTGATTAACAATTTATTTTGTGTTTAATGCAAAATAAGTGGTAGAGTTCGGAGCAAAATGTGTGCAGTTCCGTTTCAAAGTTCTGTTTTAAACTTTAGATCTGCACACGATGATTCTAACTTACTCAGAAAACAAGATGGATGGCTGTCATTCTGTCATTTACTGTATTCAATTTGTCTAACACAACAAGACGTTCACAGGCAAAAGCGTTATCCAACAGCGATTGTTTTCACCGCTAGGGCCCGTTGCATTGTGGGTAGTATAGTAGTAGAGGGACACAGACTGGTCGAGTTTTTATCCTGTTACACTACACAGAATCTGAACTCGTCAAACCAACTCACATTTAAATGATTATGCTCCATTTTTCAGATTTACTCTAATCTAGATACTCATTTTTGGAGTGTACTCGCCGATCAGGAGGCTAAGGTTAGGGTCAGGGTTTAGGGTTATGATTAGGGATGTAAGGTGTGTTTCACTCACACAGATCTTACACATACGTATGTTTAGAAATGGAGATCCGCCATCTTTGCAGCTGTTAGCATACATTTCCATTGACTAACATTAGCTAAAAACAGTGTAAAAAGTGGAGAAAATAGCCATGGAAGTCTTTTAATGTGAATAACTCCAGTATTTTAACTTTTAAAATCTCCATTAGTTTACAATTGCTGCTAATCCCATAATGCTTAGAAATAGGACATCACATTCCCGAACTCTATACATGATTTTAATTTTGCATTTTTTTTCTTCCACCCAATTTGTTCTCGCTTTCCCAATTTCTTTCCATAGTTTTTGCCCGTTTTTATTACAAATATTTTTCCTATTTTCCCACCATTTATTCTCCACTTTTTTTTACCTTTATCTGACCCATTTCTTTCCATATATGCATATGTATACACTCTAAATTTTTCCCCAAATTATTCCCCATTTCTCATGTTTCTTGACATTGGAGATGAACCCGACATTGTATGTTTGCAGATCTTCCACACATTATAGTTCAGTTTTCTGGTTCTAGACGACAAATATTATAGTATGTGTATCATTCAGGTATCGGTGTCAAAAAACACGTATCGTTAAAGGGACAAGCTGCAAGCTGCATTTTTATACTCACTACTGCCACCTCAGGTCATACATGTAACTGCACCTTCTATATTAAGCTCGTGCAGTGACACCTTTTTGAGTGACAGTGCAGGATTTTAGAGGCAGTTGGGGTGAACAGGTCATGGCTGAAACATGTAGGAGGAGGAAAATACTTAGTTTTAACATTTTTAAACTCTGTATAGTCCCTTTAAAGAACTGGCATCAGAGAAAAAGTGATGGTACACAGCCCTAAGCCTCGCTTCTGTCAGTCTACACCAGTGGCCTACAAGTATGGAGTGATTGAAAAATGCAATGTGAAGTGTTTTTGAGTATCCTCGCTGTATAACTACCAATCTTTATTATTATTATTATTATTAAAATCTTACTTACTTCCAGACAAGTGACCAGCACAGGGTTAACCACTGGGCAGGGCCGTGGCATATGAACTGATGAAGCAGCATCTGTATGGTTCCTCATGCAGCCGGAGTCGCCTGTTGAAACAAAGGAAACACGGAGTGACACTTTAAGGTCTAACACACAGCCTCCCACAAAATCACTCCCTCACCCCGCCTCACCCCCGCCTCACCCCGCCTCACCGCTCTCCGAACACGCCAAACAAAACCCCCCTAACTGCTCCCCGCACTCCTCCCCGCCCCGACCGGCCCGCTCCGAAACAGCCCTCCTCGCGTGTTAATTAGGCGGGCGACTCCTGACAGGTGCCGCTGGCCTGCCGGGGTCACGCTCGCTTCCAAACGAGGCTGGAGCCCAGGCATTAAAAATACATGGGGAGAGAGGAGGATAACGGGAAGAAGCAAAAGACGTATTAATTTCGAGCTTCCATCTGTTATTACATAAACACTGCCAACATCTCTGGGTAAGAAGACGGAGGGGACGGGGAACAGGAGGTGCAGGAGACGGAGCGGAGAAAGCGGGACAGTTTTCCCAACAAAAAAACAAAAAAAGTCCTCTTGGGAAAATGAAAAAAAAAAATACGTCGAGGCAAAGTTCTCCGCTTCCAAAATATCGCTCTCGCGTAACCTGGAGATGCTTCGTCTCGAAGTATCCGATGTGCGCGGGAAACTCGGAGCTCTCCGGAGAATTGTTCGACAGCAGCATTATTGAAAGACGTCGGGAAATGTAAGAATTACGCCAAATAATGCTTAAGATACAATTACGACAATACAAGCACTGGCATTGGGACGCACTGGTAAAGACTTGGACCTCGACTGGAGATTTTTGTCGTTCTTGGCAAAGGTAGTGAAAATAGATAGGACGAATAGTTTGGAGTTCCAAGTTTTCGATTTCAAAAAACAAATTTTAAAGAACGTTCTGTTGTTGTTTCAGACTGTTTTGCCCACAAAGCAGGGAACAGGAAGGAACTCCTTTGTCCACACTGTTGTCCCACCGAAACCCGACCGCCCCTCTGACGCTCTGAGTCATTTCAGGTTTGCGCTCGGTTACTCCGGCGCTCCCCGGCTTCGCTGACATGCGGGAAACAGGTGTTTGGCCGATCTGATGCAGGTTCTTTCGGACTTCCCGAGCCTCCTCCTCCTAAGTAAGAGATACTTTGCATTCCCGGCCTGTGATGTTTCCCTCCTCCTGCTCTGTTTTCCGTCAGCTCCTGTAATCCGTGAGAGCACATCTGCGAACAATGGAAGCGGTGATAACCCGGGTCCCGTCGCGCTCTTCGTCGGGGCTTCCTGTGCAGACGCCCGGCGGTGAGGATGGGAAAGAGTGGCGTATGTCACAGAAGAGACGGTTTCCGAGGGCAGGAACAGATCACAGGAGCATGTCTCTTCCTCGCCGAGTCCGAAGACCGAAGCACAAAAAGCCCGTAGCCTTTTTTTTTTCCCCGCGTCTAACTAGCAGCGTGGGAACACACATTATAATTGTTTGTTCAATTATTTTTCTTGGACGTCGCACCTGCGCTTCTTCTCCAAACGAACTCCCGAGACCCGGAGCACAATTAAAGCCCGCGGCGCCGACGTCTGCTTAAACGGCGCGGAGGGAAGGCGGGTAAATACCTTTTTAGCGCGGAAGGTAACAAGCCAAGGGTGACAGTGAGGAGGCGCGCGGGGAGCAATTTCCCGTTTATTTGTCTTCGGATTTTGACCTCGCTTTTGACAAGGTTCCAGGGCTCATTACTGTCGGTGTCCGGCCTCTAATCGAGCCCCATTACAAGTGTCGAGCGGGCTGCGAGTGCGGCCGTGGGCGGCTCGCGCGCCACGGAGATGATGCCCTTTGAAAACCTCCTGCGAGCTGCACGGAGGTGGAGCAAGCTGCACGGACAGGGTTTTCCACTCACGCTTTCGGAACGTCGGCTCAGGCAGATTTCTACGAACACGCAAAGCAAGAGGGTTCTGTAATGCACTTTCTGTAATGAGTTCATGGGCAGTGGAGACTTGAACCCACCTCTGTCAGTCACTGTCAACTGTTTTACTCCGTTGAGATGACCTTTCACCCCCACCTTCCTAGGCCTCAAGGGGGCGGAGTAACATTGTGTCGAAATTTGGGCACGGGTTTGTTCACAAAGTCATATTTTAAGCTATAGACTTTATTTATTGATTCTGAATTGGTAAGCTAGAGACTTATTTTCCTCTTTCCAACATGTACACTATCATCAACCAAGGCTAAAAGGGGGCGGAGCAACATTGTGTCAAAATTCAGTCACAAGTTCGTACACAAAGTCTTGCCAATTCAGATACTGTTGTCAGTTTTGGAATTTACTTATTTTTTCTCTTTCCAACACGTACGCTATAATCTACCAAAGGCCTCGGTCATGAGTTCGTACACCACCTGTGGAAAGAGACTTATTTGTCTGCCAAACAAACAATAAATAATCCACCCAGGCCTCCGGGGCCGATCACAATTTTGTGTAGTGTAAACCCCAAAGACCCAGTGTATCACAGGTGATACGAACAACAACTTTGGAACCATTCGTGATTGAGATTTGCCGTCTTTTGTTTTGGAATCTACTCATTCCAAGCTTTCAAATAAGCCTATGCCGGATATACCTATATTCCTTACGGAAGATGTGCAAAAACAAACTGAATACTCCTACGAGTCAGTGTCAAAGGTAAAGTGACAACACCTGGATTTTTTTTTTTAACTTTTTGTCAAAAATCAATATTTCTACTGTAGATCCAACCTTCATTGGCCTTATCACCAGGACCACTTCAAACATTTTTCTAACGATTGATACTTTCTGTCTTGTTCCACACTGCTACACACTGTGGGGTTAGAGCAGGTGGTCTTGTGATCGGAGGGTCGGCGGTTCCAATCCTGCAGGTGCACACTGTCACCCAGTGTCTGTGTACTTACATGATGTAAATATCAACTGTCTGGAAAACAAACAAACACGTATAGTACTTTTCCCCTCCCGGAACCGCCACCTTAACGTGGTGGAGGGGTTTGAGCCCGAATGATCCTGGAGCTCTGTTGTCGGGGCTTTGTGCCCCTGGTAGGGTCTCCCATGGCAAACAGGTCCTATAGGTGACGGATCAGACAAAGAGCGGCTCAGAAGCCCCTTATGAGAGACCAACAGGCCTGAGAATCGTGAGGCCGTCCTCTGTGGACCCACCACCTGCAGGAGGAGCCAGGGGCTGGTGCAATGTGATTTGGGCAACTCCAAGTGGAAGAAAATGGATGGATGGATGGATGGATGGATGGATGGATGGATGGATGGTACTTTTGGTGCATTATAAGGGGATGTTTAATAGGCAATAACATGAAACTTCAACTTATTTCTCTTATTTCTTATTTCTTACACAAGGTTTTGACTTTCCTGTCAAAAGCGCCTTTGCTCAGCCTGATCCCGTCAGACCTCAGAAGCTCAGCAGGGAAGGGTCTGGCAGTTGGAAGGGAGGCCGTTCGGGAAACACCAGGAAGCCTGAGTGAATGCACTATGTGAGAAAGTGGTTGGTGGTCGGAGGGGCCGATGGTGCAGACCGGTTGCCTCGCTTCCCTCAGTCTACCCCGGGGCAACTGTGGCTATACAAGTTCTCAAAACTCTACTCTCATTATCAAAGCACTCGGATCACTACAGGACAGGTATCTCTCTGTGTGTGCAGGTTTGGACCAGTTTCTTGGGAAATATGTGCTTTGTGTACAAGGCTCTTCATTAGGGCTGCAACTATCGATTATTTTTACGATTAATCGAGTAATCGTTTGGCTGTGAATGTTTTTTTTAATCACATATAGCTTAAGTGTCGCTGCTTGAAGATGTGTTGATGGAGTAAACCAAAGGGAAATGTTTGTTGGAGGCTCTATTCATGAAATTTACAATGCACAAAATGTACACAGACCCTAACTATAGAAACAAAGTAGGATTTCAACAAAAATCCTACACTTTTATGCCATTTTTGCTCCATTTTAGTCTGTGTGAACCAGAAAACGATTCATCGATTAGTCGTTTCAGCCCTATACTCTTCAGGCACTTCACGGAGTGGGTCGTTGATTGAGAACGTTGGTTTTGTTGTACAAGAACTCTTCCAGAATCTACATTGTACATTCCAAACATCAGGTGTAAATGAAGTTTGACTCAATCTGAATCCACACACAGTGAGTAATGACAGCAAAGACCGCACGGATTGTCGAGAATGTGGGCGACGCCTGTCAGGATCTCGACGTTCCCGAAGTTGCTCGAGAAGACCTCGGCTCGCCCTCTTTCACGGAACTGCCAAACTGCGCCCTTGTTAGGTCTAAACCCCGCTCTTAACCTCTCGACTTTCCTATTGTCAGTGTCTTCTTTTCTCATTAGAGTGACACGGATGCCACTCATTGTCTGACAGCGGCTCGGCTTACGATACCCTCGCACACCTCCCTGACTGCAACCCCCCACCATACATTATTCAGCGCTACATTAGAATAGCACGGAGCCGCGGGTCGTGTCAGAACAGCTGAAAGTGCCTGTCACAAAGTTGTGTTTCTTTTTCCTCCCTCCGCAGAGTTCCAGAGCCGATCGCCTAAATGAGAGGGATTAAGCTAACCGGAGGAAGGGCAGGGGCTGGATTAGGGCAGCGGCCATGCACGCGGCGGGGCGTTCAAGCAGGAGGAGCGGCGTTTTAAGAGAGGGCAGAGCGGAGACGGGGGAGGCAGCCGAGTGTCGCACAGCCGTCAGAGCCTGATGGACCAATCGTTTCAGCAAACAGGCGGCGGCGGCGGCGGCGGGCATGTCACGGAGAGACAGGGGAGGAAGCCCATTCAGCGGCGGTCAAAGCACCATCCGACAAAACACGCAGCGGCGATGCTAAGGAAACGGTTTAGCGAGGATGTTTACAGAATTGAAAGGGATTTACCGTGTAGCCGTGCATTCGGATGTCCATCAGCTTTGTCCAAAGTCCAAATGATGTGGGGTGAATATTTTGGGGCTTAAAGTTGCTAAGTGCTATTGTTTAGAGTGAGCGCTATTGAAAGTGCATTAGCCGCAATTTTAGCCAAAGCGTAATTAACCCCTTAACTCCCACCTGAAGCGAGCACTTTTTCTCTAGCTTTACCCCCAATCCAAAAGCTTCTGGAAAAAAAGGTGTGGAAATAGCAACAAAACTGAGACGAAAACAAGGATGAAAATGTGAAAAAAGTGAGAAAAAATTGACATAAATGGACAAAAAATTGACAAAAGTGAGAAAATGTTGACGAAAAATTTAGAAAAAATGGATGAAAAAGTGACAAAAAATGGACAAAAAAGTGATAAGAATATAAAAAATATATAATTTAAAATAATATAAAGAATATAAGAATATAAAAAAAAAATGCGAATAATTTGACGAAAAGGTGACAAAAAAGTGACCAAAAAATGGACGAAAAAAAAATGAAAAATTTGACGAAAAAGTGACAAAAAAGTCACGAAAATTTGCCAAAAGTGAGACGACTGCCCAACAAAAAAAGTGATGAAAAAAAATCTGACGATGTGAGGAAAAAGATCCATTTAGTTTTGTAGGTCTTAGCTTTCAAATGAGGCGTTACACTGGCCTACAGGATTTGGGTCAAGCTGAACTGGAGAAAATGCTCTCGGTTCAGGCGGGAGTTAAGAGGTTAAATAAGATTGGTACCCAGTTTTCTTTAGTTTGACCATTTCTGTGATGCTTACAGTTTCACTTCCTCATTGGACACCGACAGGAAGTGACATAGATAGAGGCAAACAATTATAAACTGTTGCCGTGCCGACCATGTCATGACAATGTCCAAACCGTTGACAGTCACATAAACCAGCAGGTCCCAAACTTTTTCGGCTAAGACTCCAAAAATGCTACTTAAGGGCAAAAAAAAAAACATTTTACAAATAAGTTAAGACATTTACAGACAGTGCAGTGTTGTATGCCCAGGCCAGTACTCTGGGATGGAAGTTTGGCTGTTGTACAAAGAGAGTAAAGCTGACTTCATGTAAAGCGTGCTGTACTTCACACTGCTCACCTCTGCACTCATTATAAGAAAGGCCGTGTGTGGAGGCTGCAAGTGGCCTTTAATGATGCTATAAAAGATTCTTTTGAAGAAGCTGAGATGGTCAAGTGCCACAGAACTGTCTGTCAAGGCCAGAGTGAACACGTTACAGGCCGTACTACGAACCCTGACACATGCAGCTTTGTCTGAGAATATAGAGATCCCCCAAATAGAAAATGTGACACGTTATCAGGACTCTTCCATCATGATTTAGTCAACGATATTTAAAGAGTGAGTTTGATGCTTTATGCAGGTAACATTTTCAACACTATTGGTTTACACTTTGTCAGTTTGAATATGCAATATAAAACAACTGAAGTCGTTTCACTTCCTGATTTTCAAACGATCTGCCCCTTTGTTACGTTCAGGGTACTTTTATTTTTATTTTTTTTTATTAATTTTTTTCATACATACATTTCTTTATTAATTACAACAACAACAAAAAATACAACAAAGGGAACAAGTGTTAAAATACAAATTTGGATTCCGTGGCCATAAGACCGTTGGAAGAGTTAAAAACATAAAAAGGGAGGTCCTAGCAAAATGGAAAATTCACAAACTGTTCGTTTCTGAAATTGCTTGTCAGGTACCCCTTAAATTCCCCCATAGACCCAGGCTGAGTGACACAGCCATAGTCCAGGATGTTGAGCATTTGTACAGCCAGAACAAAACACGACCTCCGCACTGCCCCCCCACAGGCAGCGTCCCATCAGGCAACACAAAGTTTGGTCTGCGTACATTGTAAGGTAGAACCTTTTGTGTGGGACGGTATTGGTCCAATGCTTTAACTTGGTTTTCGATACCGATACCTGAACGATACTATACTAAAATATTTGTCGTCTACAACCGGAAAACAGAATAATAATTTGGGGGAAAATTCAGAAAAATTGTGGCAAAAATATGAATCAAAAATGGGGGGAAATTCGGTAAAAATGGGGGTGGTGGCTTGGAATGTGGGAGAAAATAGGGAAAATATTAGTAGTAAAAAAAATGGTGGCCAAAATATAAATGTTTTTTTTTTTTTGCCACATTTTTTTTTCTTTTTTTTTGTGGGACAAACATTAAAGGTACACTGCGGAACATTTTGGACTATACTGTTGCAGCAAAACAAAACATGCTCCTATGACCAGCTCAGCACAGAAAATACTATTACTGCAGTGTGTAATCAAATTATGGATTTGGATGAGAAACTAACCTGCCTTTCGTCACATCTCCATGGAAACGAGCTGGAGACGTCCCCACTCCCATCAAAGTTTACAGCCACATCTTAGTCAGGGTGAGCCTCACAAATGTTTGTTTGTACATTTATCAGGTTTTTTTCTCAATTATGAAAATATCTGTCATAAAATAAATGCTTGTATTTAAATTGCGGTGTGGCTTTAAGAAAAAAAGGGGGAAACCTGTAATGGCATCTCCTCTCTCGGTTGCTGTTGGGGTTGCCAGGCGTGCCGTTGTTTACCTCCCAGGTGAGTCGTCCCACTGCATTACACGCCGTCCTGATCCGCGTCCACCGCACCTGCTGGCGTTTCCAAAGGATGCGTGTACCTGCGCGGCGGAGGATCCGGGACCGTTTGGCTGGGCCTTTCCACAGATTTATGAAGCTGGAGGAGGGGGCGGGGGGCGGGGGGGGCTGAACAGGTGGCGGAACAGTGAGGAACACGTACGAGACAAACAGCCCACACCTGCTCCCGTTACCCAACCTGCTTCCTCCTTCACACACATGCACACACACGCACACACACGCACACACACACACACTAGCATCGTCCAGCATTCCAACTGTAGGCTGCACCAGTGGCCAGCAGCTCCACGCCAGGCTCCTGCACCGCACGCCGTCCAAAACTCGAGCACAACAAACCCCCCGCGCAGCACTCGCTTTCAAATACTGCTTTTTCTTCAAATGTGGGCATCGTGTGCTTGGGCAACTTCAATAATGAAGCACTGAAACGGAACAAACCGAGACCTATCGAAACGTGCAACAAGTTACAAGCCACGTTTACGTTTTAAGATCTGAAATAATGTCCATCAAAAGGATGTATAGGGCAATATGCTGCTATATAATGATGATGTTATGCAGCACATGAGGCTAGTTCAGAAGGTTTGGTTTGGCTCTGGGAGGTAGGACACCAATAGTGATGAGCCGAGTCTTTAGGATCTGTTCATTTGAAAGACTGGCTCTTTTTAACCTCTTAAAGGGGGTATTATGCAAAATGGACTTTTTCAAGCTTTACATCATGTTAATATGTCATTCCCTCATTAAAAACATGGCTGAAATGTTGCCTTGGCACATTCACGTATTTCTGAGTCATCTGTAAAAACTCTGATGGCGGCCATTTTAGGGATAGGTTTGCCTGAGTCCTCCTAGGAACGCCCCCACCTCCTGGAGACGCCTCCGAGCTTTCGTCACCAGCCGAGTAACCAACCACTGCTCCTCAGCAGAACCCCCTCCCCACTGATGCCACAGACAGCGTGTGGAGGGGGCGTGTCTAAAGGCTCAGAGGTTCTTAAAGAGACAGAGGCCTATTTCAAGACATTCACTACAGCCATTTTGAGAGAGACATTTTATACAAGGCAGTTATTCTAATTTACTGCATTTACAGACCGACAGAAGGTTTGTCATCATTGTAGTGTGATATAGACTGGTGCTATGGGGCTGAAAAAAGCAGAATACCCCCTCTTTAACCGAGCACATTTTTTCTAGTTTGACTTTACACAAATCTAAAAGCTTCTTGAAAAAGGCGTCAAAATAACGATGAAAACGAGGATAAAACGCAGCAAAAAAAAAGAGAAATAAAAGCAATCAAAAAGTAACAAAAACCAAAGTGGCGACAATGTGGCAACAAAGTTACGATCACTTTTGTAGGTCTTAGCTTTCAAATGCGGCGTTACACTGTAGCTCTCCAGTCGAGAAGCTTTCAGGCTATAACCACACGAAGGCAAAACACTTATATTTTCAGAAACTTTCTTTGTAATCGTGAAGCAGCTCAGTAAACGTGAGCGTCCACATGGGTCGACTCAGGTCTGTGATTCATCCTCCAGGCCTGTGTGAGGCGCTGTGACGCTAACACAGATAACAGAACAAGATGTAGAGGCGCATGTGCAGAATGTAAACAGTGAAAATGAAACTGATTCAAGGATTTAGGATCTACAGAAGAGACGAGGAGGAGAGTTTATTGTTCAGACGTAACGGGACTAAAGCAGAAAAACCTGTCAGTGACCTCAGTCAGCGGAGCAAAGAGGAGCAAAGAGGAGCAAAGAGGAGCAAAGAGGAGCAAAGAGGAGCAAAGAGGAGCAAAGAGGAGCAAAGAGGAGCAAAGAGGAGCAAAGAGGAGCAAAGTGGAGCAAAGAGGAGCAAAGAGGAGCAAAGAGGAGCAAAGAGGAACAAAGAGGAACAAAGAGGAGCAAAAAGGAGCAAAGAGGAGCAAAGAGGAGCAAAGAGGAGCAAAGAGGAACAAAGAGGAGCAAAGAGGAGCAAAGAGGAGCAAAGAGGAGCAAAGAGGAGCAAAGAGGAACAAAGAGGAGCAAAAAGGAGCAAAGAGGAGCAAAGAGGAGCAAAGAGGAACAAAGAGGAGCAAAAAGGAGCAAAGAGGAGCAAAGAGGAGCAAAGAGGAGCACAGAGGAGCAAAGAGGAGCAAAAAGGAACACAGAGGAGCGGAGTAATACCATCATAGATTCATGTGTAAAGCTCATTCTAAGGTCAGTAGGTTATGGATCACAGACTCTGGAGCTGTGATGTCATCGTTGTAGTAAAAGTTACAGAGACGTAACAATGGAGCCACGTAAACGGCGTTTTGAGATCTTTCCACTCTGGGACGTAGTTTGGAAAATGTTGGTTTACAGACCCCAAAACACGGCTCGTATGGACGATACACGGGACTGATAACATATCTTTGTGTTTGGTCCTCAGCTTGACTTCAGATGGACAGGGCCTGAGATTTGGGTCAAGCTGAACTGGAAAAAATGCACTTGGTTCAGGTAAGAAAATGTGCCTTAAATTGAGCACATTTTCTCTTGTTCAGCTTTGCCCAAATCTAAAAGCTTCTTGACCGGAGCTTTTAGAGTTCATCCTCATGTACGTTTGTAATGTCTCGTTTTAGTCACTATTTTTGACACATTCTCAAGAAGCTTTTAGATTTGGGTAAAGTCGAACTGGAGAAAATGCACTGGGTTAAAGGGGCTAGATGCAAGTTGGTCATTTTTACACTCACGACTGCCACCTCAGGTCTCACGCGTAACTGCAGCTTCTGTATTAAGCTCGTGCATGACGGCACTTCGGACCTGAAGTGACACCTTTTGGAGTTTTTAGAGGCAGTTGTGGTGAACAGGTCTGGGCTCATTCTACATTAGGATATGGCTGGAACATCTACATCTAACTGGTTGGGGTTCAGGACATGTGGAGTTTGTTCGGCTCCAAGGCTAAGAGGATTTAGCTCGCCATCAGATCGTTGCCATAACAGGTAAACCTGGCCATGACCCGAATCTCCCCACAAGTCCACCTGAGCACGATGAGCTTGTGACACAGGATTTGAAGGCGTGAGCCCTGTTCATGCTGGAGGTAAACAGAGGAGACTCTAACGTCACAGTCATGTTCTCCGGATTCGGGAGAGTCCGTATGTCCAGCACGTCCCTCCTGAAGCTGAAGCTCTATCAGCTCGGTGACAGGCGGCGAAGTGTGACACGCGGCTAACCACGGCTGACGGGGAGGGGGGGCCCGCTCAGTGGTGTGGCGTGCTGCGGCGCCGTAATCGCCCTGACGGGTGACACGTCTGTGGAAAGCAGGAGATGATGGCCCGCCCGTCACAACCTGCACCTCTCAGACCCGCGGTGCTAAGGTTACAGCAACATGTGACAGCGTCATGTGACAGCATCATGTGACAGCAACATGCTTCTCTTATTATGGGTGTCATCGTTTCTAGTTTGTCTGTCTCCTTCTCCATTTAAACTCCTTTGTTGTCCAAGGTCTACATCTGTTGCTCCAAACCAAGCACCACTTCAGAACTTATCTGACCTTAGTGCAGCCGATAAAATCAAATCAGGAAAAAACTGGGTCTAAAAACAGTCTTTAAGTCGAGGTAAAACTGACCTAGTTCTGTCTGTACTGCGTGATTACAATTAGTAAACTAAACAACTATTATGAATGCATTACTAAAATATACACTGTGTCTCAAATTAAAATGCACTTGTACAACAGTATTTGAATCTCTACTACGATATGTTTTAGAAACCCTATTTTCTAAAAGTGTATTTATTGGCCGACTTTAGTACTGTGGTTCGTTGCTTGTCCAACTCTTCCAGACTTTCTTGTAAGTAAGTGCTTTATTTGTACAATTGTGCGTTGAGGTTGGGTCAGTCCTGAGTCGCTGGGGCAGCATGTTTTTGGAGGCTGGAGAGACCAGAGAACTGCCTTCAGTCTCCTCTG
The DNA here is from genome assembly GCF_951799975.1 of Gobius niger. NCBI lineage: Eukaryota > Metazoa > Chordata > Actinopteri > Gobiiformes > Gobiidae > Gobius > Gobius niger. Next base: position 16,032,646 of record NC_136874.1, read on the forward strand.
AAATGGTGCACCGCCCCCTGGGTTTGTCTCTGTTTCAGAGCGTGGTGTCCTGCACTGATGTTATCTGTTATTGTTATTTATGTATTTTCACATGAACGTGAACATTCTGGTCAAATATATAACAGATAATAAATCCCATGGCAACATCAATGCATCACTTCATTTATGCTGACATGATTCATCAGTACATCCTCACAAAGTATAATATTTTAATCACATGCTTAAAGTAAAAATACTCTGAACTGTGTGTTTTTTTGTTGTTGTTTTTTACTATTTCTATTGTGATTGAGTATCAAGGCTCATTTAGTGAGCATTAGATTTTTTAGGCTCTTTTTGCTGTTAGTTGTCATAAACCCTCCATACTCAGTCCACAGTTTTGCTCCGCGATAACGAAAAGAAAATTGCACTTCTTGCACAGTGGAAGATGTCGTGTCAGTGTCTGGTTTTAAAACAATGAACTTGACGTAGGAAGATTCACCTTGTCTTATCATCTGGACAAATGTACAGATTTCATAAATATTAATAACTTCATGAAAAAAGGAGCACTTGCACAAAAGCAAGAGTAGAATTTTTTTTTGGGATCAAATCCTCCACCTCCTCCTTCCTCCTCCTCTTCCTGCGCAGCTCCCTCCGCTCCACCACACTCTTCCACCATCTTCCGGATACCTCCTCCTTTTTTGTTTCCTGCAGCTCCTCCTGTGACGCCTCCTCTGTGCTGCAGCTGTGGGAGACTCCTGGTGCATCGTCATTTTTCAGAAGAAGAAATGTGCAGGTCTCAAACGTCTTCAAAAAGTTGTCTTCTTAAAAGTTGTCTTCTTAAAAGTCGGGTCCTTCATGGCTTGTACGGACTCTCTGCAGTAAAATAATCCAGTGAACCTCAAAAAAACACAACAAAGATGCGCAAAACATCCAGCGAAACGATGTGGAACGCAGAAACTCCAAAGGCAGTTTTTAGAAAAAGGCAAACACAGCTGTAGTAAGAGAGAGGGAGGTTGCTGCTTGTTTCATTTCCGTGACTGCGTTTGACCTCGAAGACTCGTCCGCCCACTTCTTCCCCCGTCCTGTCCAGGTTTTTGGACTTTCTTTGCTAAACTAAATGAACTCTTCTTAATGATCTGAATGCTCGATGTCATCATTTCCCACCGTAAAGTCTACAGTCATTTTTCACCATGTTTCACTTTTTTGGGAAGAAAGAAAACACACCAGAGCATATTTTGCGAGGGATTTGATGCCATCAGTGACCCAATTAGACACCAAACCGCTCTAAAGTTTGAAAAGTGCCTTCTTTTCTTTTTTTTTCTTTTTTTCGGCGGGATCGTTAAGTCTGTGCGAGCGGATCTCAGGGCGTCTGCTGTTTGCGCCGGCCAATCCCCCGGTCGTTTATTAGCGTCTCGTCTGTGAAGAGACGCGAGCGGGTCTCAAATCCACAGCCAGAGCTCCTCATCAGAAAACAGAGACGCGGGGGCCCCCTCAGAAACGCGGGCGCGCAGGGGCCCCGGGGCCGCGGCTCTGTGGGGCACCCCGGGGACGGCCCATCCAGCGCGTTTTGTCAGAGCGGGGGTTCCCATGAAGCGAGTGGGTTTTTTTTTTTCCGCTCTTCTGTTTGGCTGCTGTCACGCGCTCCTCGGCTGCTCAGGGGCCCCCGTTCCCTCGCTCACTTCGTCTTTATCTGCTCCTTCTGACAGCCCACTGAACCCTGCCTCGGACTGTCACTCCTCTGTTGTTTCTTTAAGCGGATCCTCTGGTGTGGCTCCGCTCTCGCCCATCGCTCGCTCAGACGGAGCTAACAGCGTCCCGGGGCGGGTAAAGAAGGGAGGCCCGTGCCCGGACCACCGTTAGGGAAATGTCTTCAGACCGCCGCCGCGCCGCTCGGATTAATGAGGGGGAGATTGTCAGCGCGTTCGGGAAGGGCTGACGGCTGCGACGGAGCGGGGCAAACAAGTCCACCAAGGACCGAGCCGTGTTGTCCAAGTGCGGGGAAGCGATGTGAAGCTACGCGGCGCCCAAGCCTCCGCCGGGTTAACGGGGTTTCATGTCCACGGAATCAAGCAGAGTCTCAGATGATCAACACCCAAAACAAGCATCTCATTTAAACATGGCGGCTTTGTCGCTGGAATACAAGTTTTTATTTTTAAGTCTGTCTACAGAGCGGTGGGAAAGTTCAGCCGTAAAAAAAAAAACAGTGGTTGACCTGTTACCTTCCATCTTAGGGTTAGGTTTAAAGGGATATTTCAGGATTTTTGACATAGGGCCTTATTTCCTAGTTATCCAGACCTGGAGATATTTTTTTTTTGTAATTCATGCAGTTCTTATATTTGAAGAGTTCCGTGGTGCTAGGCTAATGCAAGGCTAGTGCATTTCTATGGTATCAGCTAGCCTGCATTAAAAACAGTCTGACCCGCTCCACAGAGCACCTGAGGCAAATCACTTATAACACCAGACTAACCATATATATGTCTGTGTCCATAGAATCATTTTAACCATTTTGCATTTAAAATACCTTATATCTGAGCAGCATCAGCTTCGTGGTTGTATAAGCTACGCAGCGGCGGAGTGATCTGCTAGAAAATAGTCCCTCAAAATGGGATCATTCATGTGATGCAAGGTCAGTTATATTCCAAACATGATTCTACGGACACAGACATTTATATGGTTAGTCTGGTGTTATAAGTGATTTGCCTCAGGTTTGCCTTCTTCTTCTTCTTCTTCTTCTTCTTCTTCTTCTTCTTCTTCTTCTTCTTCTTCTTCTCTTAACCCCCGCCTGAACTGACCACATTCTCTCCAGTTTGGCTTTACCCAAATCTAAAAGCTTCTTGAACAAAAAACGTCAAAACAGCGATAAAAAAATGATGATGAAAACGCAGACAAAAGTGTGACACAAATGCAACAAAAAGGCGACAAAAAAATGGCAAAAACACAACAATAAAGTGAGAAAAGACACATAAAAATGACACAACAACAAAAGAAAAGAGCGTCAAAAACGTGGCAAACAAATGTCAGGAAAACACAACAAAAAAAGCGATAAAAGAAAGTTTTTAAGAAAGCGACAACGCGAGGAAAAATATATGTTCTATACACTGAAAAAAGTGATTGTCATGCTTACTACGAGTTAACATTACTGTTGATTGACGAATTAACAGTACTGGAGATTGGCGAGTTAATAGCACTGGAGATGGGCGAGGTCAGACTGTTTTTAATGCAGGCTAGCTGATATCATAGAAATGCACTAGCTTTGCATTCGCCTAGCGCCACGAAACTCTTCAAACATAAGAACTGCATGAATTACAAAAAAATATCTCCAGAAATCAGCAACACTCTGGATAACTAGGAAATGAGGCCCTATGTCAAAAATCCTGAAATATCCCTTTAAGTGTATTGACTGGAGAGCTTACAGCCCATATGCCAGGGTGATACCTCATTTGAAAGCCAAGACCTTCTCGTTTCTTAAACTATGTGTAAGATCTGTGTGAGTGAAACACAACTTACTTCATCATCATCATCATTACTTCATCACTTCATCATAACCCTAACTCCCTGAAAATAGAACTTAACCTCATGTAAAGCACTACTGTCCAGCTTTGGATCGATCATCCATTGAGGTTGCATTGCAGCCAGTGGCAAAAGAACATTTCATGGGTTGAACAAAGTGATTCAATTCCAACAAATTCTGGAGTAAAACGTAAAAAAAAGCTGGGTTTAAAATGGCTTCTACAAATGTAATGATCATAAACGCAGCTCAAAGTCCACAATGGATTAAATTACATTAAGAGGTTCGGTCTGAAGGTTTTGCCGTGGCCTTCACAGTCTCCTGACCTTAAACATCTTCAGAGATTTGTGGATGAACCTCCAAAGAGCAGTGAGTAAAAGAAAGGCCAGAAATCTCTCAGCTCTGGAAGACTTTTGTAAGGAAGAAAGGACAAAAATCCCTCAAACCGGAATCGAATCTCTTGGTGTGTAGAAAAGTGTTTAAATCTGTGATACTTGCCATATTTGGAGCATTTCATTGTTTATATTCATATTCATTTGAAAACATATGCTTAATGTTAGCTTGATTTGTCACGTGTTACACTTTGACATTTCAATCGTGTACATCAGTCCTTGCAGTATTAGCAGTACATGCCCTCACTCGCAGTACTGTGCATACATACAGTTGAGAGCTCGCCCCCCCTCCCTCCCTCCCTCCGGGTGCAGGCTTCATGCTGCCGCTGCTGAAGGTGCGAGGATCTGTCTCCTTTCTGAGGCGTTAATAACACTGCGCTTCAGTGATTCCAGGGCATCGCCTCATTATAATAAAGCGTCCGGTTTTTCCTCTGTTTGTGAGACGGAGAGGACAGCTGCAGGAGAGGCCAGCGGGCAGCAGGGGGCAGCACTCATCACAAACGCTGCACTAATCAGGAGTTTCTTTTTGTTTTTTTCCTTCTCTGTGGTAATGGGTGAAATAAAGAAATCAAAGAGGTTTATATCTAAGTAATGCTTTAGTTTATTTATTTATTAGTTTATACTTTTATTTGAACATAAACTGAGGAGGGATTACAGATGATGTCACAGATTGGCAGCCATGCTTCCACTGAGACTTTTAAAGGCCAATCTGTAATCCTGTGTATGTAGCTTCTAAAGTGTACAATGTGTGTGTTGAACTGTGACAGCAGGGGGCGCTTTATTAGGGGCACATAGGACTGATTTATTCAAAACATTCTGCGTAGTAGGTTCATCAGAGGGACACCTCTTAACCCCCGCCTCAACTGCACATTTCTCCAGTTTAGCTTTACCCAGATCTAAGAGCTTCTCGAACAAAAAACGCCAAACCAGCGATAAAAAAAGGATGATGAAAACGAGGACAAAAGTGAGACACAAACGCAACAAAAAGGCGACAAAAAATGACAAAAAAAATGACAAATGAAAAAGTGGCGAGTTAACAGTACTGGAGCTTGGCGAGTTAACACTACTGGAGATAGGGGAGTTAACAGTACTGGAGATGTATGGAGTTAACAGTACTGGAGATAGGGGAGTTTACAGTACTAGGGGAGTTTACAGTACTGGAGATGTATGGAGTTAACAGTACTGGAGATAGGGGAGTTTACAGTACTAGGGGAGTTTACAGTACTGGAGATATATGGAGTTAACAGTACTGGAGATAGAGGAGTTTACAGTACTGGAGATAGGGGAGTTTACAGTACTGGAGATATATGGAGTTAGCAGTACTGGAGATAGAGGAGTTAACAGTACTGGAGATATATGGAGTCAGCAGTACAGGAGATACGGGAGTTAACAATACTGGAGATGGGCAAGTTAACAATATGGAAATAGAGGAGTTTACAGTACTGGAGATATATGGAGTTAACAGTACTGAAGATAGGGGAGTTTACAGTACTGGAGATTAGCGAGTTAACAGTACTGGAGATAGGGGAGTTTACAGTACTGGAGATATATGGAGTTAACCGTACTGGAGATAGAGGAGTTTACAGTACTGGAGATAGGGGAGTTTACAGTACTGGAGATTAGCGAGGTAACAGTACCGGAGATAGGAGAGTTAACAGTACTGGAGATGGGCGAGTTAACAGTACTGGAGATATATGGAGTTAACAGTACTGGAGATAGGCAAGTTAACAGTACTGGACATTGGAGAGTTAACAAACTGGAGATTAGTGAGTTAACATTACTGGAGATTGGTGAGTTAACATTACTGGAGATTAGTGAGTTAACATTACTGGAGATTGGTGAGTTAACATTACTGGAGATAGGTGAGTTAACATTACTGGAGATTAGTGAGTTAACATTACTGGAGATTGGTGAGTTAACATTACTGGAGATTGGTGAGTTAACATTACTGGAGATTAGTGAGTTAACATTACTGGAGATTGGTGGGTTAACATTACTGGAGATTGGTGAGTTAACATTACTGGAGATTGGTGAGTTAACATTACTGGAGATTAGTGAGTTAACATTACTGGAGATTGGTGAGTTAACATTACTGGAGATTAGTGAGTTAACCATACTGGACATTGGAGAGTTAACATTACTGGAGATTAGTGAGTTAACATTACTGGAGATTGGAGAGTTAACATTACTGGAGATTGGAGAGTTAACATTACTGGAGATTAGTGAGTTAACATTACTGGAGATTGGTGAGTTAACAGTACTGGAGATTGGAGAGTTAACATTACTGGAGATTGGTGAGTTAACAGTACTGGAGATTGGAGAGTTAACAGTACTGGAGATGGGTGAGTTAACAGTACTGGACATTGGAGAGTTAACATTACTGGAGATTAGTGAGTTAACATTAATGGAGATTGGTGAGTTAATAGTACTGGAGATTGGCGACTTAACGTTACTGGAAATGGTGAGTTACCAATACTTGTAAATTATTAGCCACATTAGCTTGACTAAAGCAAGGCGTTGGGTTTCCAAGGTTTTTTCAAGTAAGCACCGCTAGCTTTCAAATGAGGTGTTACACTGGTCTATAGACTGTTGCTCCCCAGTCAAGCTTTTAAATTTGGGTAAAGCTGAACTGGAGAAAATGCACTTGGTTAATGCGGGGGTTAAGAAACATAGTATCTCTTACTGTTCCAAAATTCTAAGCAAAAGTCTGCAACAAAAAATACAAAAGCAAATGAAAAGAGCCTGTGAGAACCATGGGCACATACTGTATATACTGTAATCATATAAGACGTTATTATGAGTCTGCAATGGCAAGAGCAACAGTCGACATGTTTGACTCTAATCCAAAAACATTACAAACAAACTTCCTTTTCACTCAAACTTCCTTTTCAAACTCGGCTGGTGTGAAAAGTGAAACGAGCAGTTGAAAAGGCGTGGAATCATGAGAGCGGAGTGGAGCGCTCTCATGCATCAGGATTGGGGCCAGTTGCTGTTTATTCGGCCCTGGACAGAGGCCAGTGGTCAGGCCGGCTGCGCGGGGGTCAGAGGAGCAGAGCCGGGGGGCGGGAGGCGCAGGGAGTCCGCTGACAGAGCGCTCTGATGTGCCTGACCTCCCGGCAAACTGCGGGCTCCTTCTACTCCCGCTCAAGTTCACAAGGCACGTGCAATCAAGTGCGGCGTCTGAAAAGTTGCCGAAAGTGTTAGTATTAATTTATTGATATTGAAAGTGATGGCCGAGGAAATAATGCGAGCGAGTGCCATGTTTTTTTTCTTTCGGTTGCCCCAGACCGCTGCCAAAATGAACTATAGCCTGGTGGAGTGCCTGCATGTTTAGACGAGCTGTTTTTTTTTGGAGTTTTCTAAGCTCAAACTCTGACACATTCGCCCCATGACACTTTCCCTGCATGTATTTACCTTCAGCTATGAATGGTGATCCTTTTAGTTTTTAGTTAACCATCAATAAACGTCAGTCATCTGCATAAACCAGAGCACCTCCAAGGTCTCCCGCTGACATGGGTGTAATTAAAACGGGTCCGTCGATGAGCGCGTGGCTTATTTAGCGCTTCAACTAATCCTTAAAGAATCCACACACACGGGGAGGGAAATATCAATCCATGAATTTGAGTAAAACCTTTGAAGTATTGATTGTTAATGTTCTAAATATGAACTGTCCTTCTGGGTTCTGATAGTGACAGTTACATAAGCAAACTTTGATTTTGCAGATGTGTGTTTTTGCCGTAATGCTGGGAGAAAGTCTTCTCTGAGACACATTAAGACCCGAGATTTACACGCCAGATGTGCAATCCCAATCTCTAACAAAGTAATCACTTTACACGTGGATTTTCTCATTGGATTAGTTTTTTCTTCAATCGCCTGACACATTGCACCTTCTGGCTTATGTAGCTTAAAGAATTGTCCAAAGCGTCTGAAGACAAAAAAGTATTTACGGCTCATGCGTCAGATTGGACAGTAATCACTGCTACAACTACACGCTGGACGCACACAGTGTCACGATTTAAGAAGCGGAAATGGATGATGTTTCAAAGTATTACGCCATGTTAATAAGTCATTACCCATAGACTATAGGAGCAAAGAGGCGCTAACTGCTCTGACTTAGCATGGGAGCTACACTTGCTAACATAGACTAATAAAAACTAACAGAGCAGTGCCTTTCATCGTACGTTTGGACACTTAACTAGCTTGTTATTACACCACTTTTGTTTGATAAAAGCCATCCGTTTGGAGCAAAATGGAGCTAACCGCTCTGTGTTAGCATGGGTGTTACGTTTGCTAGCTAATAACCTCATACAGCAGTGCTTTCCACCTTACATGTTAACACCAAACTATAAACTAGCTTGTTATTACACTGCTTATGTTTGATAAAAGCCAACTGCAAAAACAACGTGACGCTAACCAAACTACAAACTAGCTTGTTATACGTTTGTTAAGTGTGACACAAAATAATAAGCTACTTCTGAGTCCAAACTGTTCTCCTCTGTTGTAGCCGACTCTACAGGAGGTACAAATCAGCTAAATCCCACTATTATGATTAAAGCCATTGTTTGGTGCGAAATGGTGCTAACTGCTCTAGCATGGGTGCGTATGCTAACTAGTTACCTAATAGAGCAGCCGCTTCCATCTTACATGTTAACACCAAACCATAAATTATTTTGTTATTACACGGCTTATATTTGATAAAGGGCAAAAGCAAAATGGCGCCAACTGCTCTGTGCTAGCATGGGTGCTGCGTATGCTAACACAGGCTTATAAATTTAAGAAGCTGTGCCGCTCTTTCATCTTACATGTTAACACCAAACTATAAACTAGCTTGTTATTACACTGCTTATATTTGATAAAGGGCAACTGCAAAAGCAAAATGGCGCTAGCTGCTCTGTGCTAGCATGGGTGCTGCGTATGCTAACTATTAACCTAATACAGCAGTGCCTTCCATCCTACATTTTAACACCAAACTATAAACTAGCTTGTTATTACACTGCTTATGTTTGATAAACGGCAACTGCAAAAGCAAAATGGCGCTAGCTGCTCTGTGCTAGCATGGGTGCTGCGTACGCTAACACAGGCTGATGAATTAAAAAAGCTGTGCCGCTCTTTCATCTTACATTTTGACACCACCGCGTAAACAGTGTGTCTCTTTGTCCCCGTGCTGGACAGCCCTCCTTAGCGTCTCTTGTCTCTCCTGTCCACGCTCACTGGCCCTGCCCCGTGTGCAGTTTTCTTCTTCTTCTTTTTCTTTTTTTCAAACAAATATTTAATCCTTGCTGTGACTGACAATGTTGTCAGACCTTCGGACGGCTTTTACGCCGCTATTACCAGCTCCGCTCCGTCCGTGGCACTTTGGATTATTTAAGATTATGTTGTAATCCCTTTAATCCTCATTGCATTAAGATTTCAGTCAAAATACGGCAACATAAAGTAGCACTCAGACGTCGGGGGACTTAAGCGGGCCTCATGATTGGGTCTTCACTCGCACCACTTTCTCTCATTTCCTCCGCCGTTCCTCCACTCTGTCAATAATGTCTAAAGCGCATCTGCATTTGCTTTGTAACGCGATTTATGCACGCGAACGTCCAATCACAGCAAACAAAAAAAAACACTTATTTACGAGTCGGCGGGGTTAGGACAATGTGAGGCCTTGGTGCGTTCACTGACACTCCTCTGATGAGATACAGGGGCTGCGCGGTGCATTCACTTCCCACTGCTCCGTACGCCGCCGCGCTCGTGTCTTTTTTGCTTTTTTTATTGCCCGGCTTCCACAGAGCGCACTACAGTCCAAATGCTACATGAATAAAACAAACACATTTACTGACTTTTTCAGGCAGAAATTGATGTATTCCAAAGAAGGAAAAAAAAAGAGCCGCATGAAGTTATTACAATGCAAATCCCAGAGTTTGCCAAGTGCTTCTCAAAGAACAAGAAAAGTTGGTTTATATCCAGTGTGTTAACATGTTTAAGGCCAGACACGGCAGGTGAAAACACATTTTTAGATGGTTTTAACTCTTAAAGGGACATTTCAATTTTTGACATATGGCCTCATTTCCTAGTTATCCAGAGTGTCGCTGATTTTATTTGTTGTAATTCATGCAGTTCTTATGTTTGAAGAGCTACGTGGTGCTAGGCTAGTGCAAGGCTAACGCATTTCTATGGTATCAGCTAGCCTGCATTAAAAACAGTCTGACCCGCTCCACAGAGCACCTGAGGCAAATCACTTATATATAAATGTTTGTGTTTTGAATGCAGGCTAGCTGATACCATAGAAATGCGCTAGCCTTGCACTAGCCTAGCGCCACGTAACTCTCCAAACAGAAGAACTGCATAAATTACCAAAAAAAATATCTCCAGAAATTAGCAACACTCTGGATGTCTAGGAAATGAGGCCCTATGTCAAAAATCCTGAAATATCCCTTTAACGTTTTAATTCCACAGTAAAAATGAAACCAAACTCACCCTTTACGATGTGTGTTTTATGCCGTTTTCTTCGCTAGCACGCCGGAAGTTTCCTCATCTTTCCGGCGTATGTTCAGTGACAAACACTGACATGTTTGGTATCCACGTGTAGCACAAAAGGCATAACATTTTTAAACTCTGTATAGTCCCTTTAATATTTTCAAGCGTTTTTTTTTTTTTAGAGGGATTCTCAATATCTAATTCCTGCCTGATTTTTGAGCTTTGAACCCCAAAACAAGACACAATTTTAATGTTCATACATGTTGTCACTTAAAATATATAATAATTCAAATCCTTGGTGCTTAAAGGCACACTGTGTAACATTTCGGACTATACTGTTGCCATCAAAACATGCTCCTAATGACCAGCTCAACACAGAAAATGACATTTTTGCAGTGGGTAGTCAAAGCATGAGGACCTAACTTGTTTGAACCTCAAATTGACTTCCTGTTTCGATCCAGCACGCCAAAATAAAAGCACACAGCTTGTCTCATTGGTTCAGCAGGTACTTGCAACATTACAAGAATATAATTAAATACACACATTTTAAGTGTTTTGTCTGTTATAGTTAGGCAGAAAGAAAGTTGAACTAATGAACTGCTGAACTAATGAATAAGATGGTGCTTTTATTTTGGCGTGCTGGATCGAAACAGGAAGTCACTTCTCGGGCGGCTTTGTTATGATTTGACTTGACTTGAAAACAATAAAAAATATAATATTGAACAATTGTTGAGTGTACAGTTATGTAAAATGTGTGATTTCTTTGATAGCTTCCTTTAGGGACCCGAGGATGTCCCGTCATGTCGCGGAGAGCTGGTAGGAGAGCGTTTGTTTGTGGCAGCGTTTCCATGTACATCTGCTGGAGGTGGTGCGAGAGGGGCGGCGGGCCGGGGCGGGCTGATGAGGGGTGACGCTGAGTGGAAGTGCTGGCCGCTACAGGCCAGTGTCAGCGCGTGTGTCCATGACGCCCGCGATCACGTTGGAACTGAGGAAAATCAAACGCAAAATCACTTTCACCACAATATATCGGACAAACTAACAGTGAGGTTCGGTTTTAATATCGAGGACTTTTCTAATTGCAGCGTGTTCAGGCCTGCAGTAGTGAATAGTTAGTAAGTGAACTCTGGAGTATGTGCAACTTATACAACTCAGATATATAAGTTGTGTTTTCTGTCCTGCACATGTCACCAAGTCTGTAAAACTCTGCTGCCTGGACTTAGTTCGGCCGAGTCCTGCGCTGAAGCCTCCCACGCTCCCCCACAGCGATGTCCAATCCAATCCTCCCCCCCAAACTTTGGAGAGCACCTCTTGTGTGTGGCCTTTCGACTTTGAGACACGGGCCAAAACAACAGCAGCATCCCCGGTCCGCCTGGAACCGTGGCAGCGCCTGTGCGGGTGGTGGGGGGGGGGGAAGTAGGTTAGCGTTTGCTTTTAGGACATGCAGCGCACCCCTGACCCTGGCATGGATCCTGCCCGCGCGCCCCCGAGCCCGGCGCAGGCAGAGGACTGGTGGCGGGAGCGGGCCCGCCGGGGGGGGGTTGGTTGGTGTCAGAGTGCACAGTCGGACCCCTGGGACACTTCCACATGTGGCAGCAGTCAAGAGAGATGTCCTCTTCCACTGGCCCCCGCCGACTGCACTGTCCTTTTCCACGCTCAGCCACTCGGCCCACAGACGTCCCAATGTAGAGGTGATGTCCCAGTCCTCACCTGCTGTGGCCCGGACCATGTGAGTCAGGTTTGAACTTTGAATGTTTGAATAAAGAGAGAAAAGTGTGCTGTAGTTTAGCTATGGCGAGTGCTTTGACTCGGCGATGAAAGGATTCTTCTTAGCAGGAGATGGAGAGGTGAGGATTCCTGGATACGTAGGACTTCAGAAGGAGGTTTTGTACCGGAAATAGCCACTGGGGAAGATCCAAAGATTGCTCAAAGTTGTGCAAGTGGCAACAGTTTTCAAAAATGTGTCTTTTGACATTGAAAATTTGCTTTTTACACCAGTTACCTTGATCTCTTTCTCCATCCTTTCCTTTCCTTTCCTTTCCTTCCTTCCTTCCTTCCTTCCTTCCTTCCTTCCTTCCTTCCTTCCTTCCTTCCTTTCTTTCCTTCCCTTTCATGTGAAGTGCTTTGTGACTATGTCTGTGAAAGGTGCTATATAAATAAAGTTCTTCTTTCTTTCTTTCTTTCTTTTCCTCCTTCCTTCCATCCTTCCGTCCTTCCTTTCCTTCCTGTCTTTCCTTTGCTTCCTTCCTTCCTTCCTTCCTTCCTGTCTTTCCTTCTTCCTTCCTTTCTTTCTCCTTTCCTTCTTTCTTCCTTCCTTCCTTTCCATCTTTTCTTCCTGTCTTTCTGTCTTTCCTTCTTTCTTTCTTTCTTTCTTTCTTTCTTTCTGTCTTTCCTTCTTTTCTTTCTTCCTTCCTGTCCTTCTTTCGTTCTTCATTCCTTCCTTCCTTCCTTCCTTCCTTTCCATCTTTCCTTCCTGTCTTTCTGTCTTTCTTTCTATCTTTCCTTCTTCCTTCCTTTCTTTCGTTCCTGTCTCTCCTTCTTCCTTCCTTCCTGTCCTTTCCTTCTTCATTCCTTTCTTCCTTTCCTTCCTTCCTGTCTTTCTTTCTGTCTTTCCTTCTTCCTTCCTTCCTTCCTTCTTTCCTTCCTTCCTTCCTTCCTGTCTGTCTTTCTTCCTTTCTGTCTTTCCTTCTTCCTTCCTTCCTTCCTTCCTTCCTTCCTTCCTGTCTTTCTTTCTTTCTGTCTTTCCTTCTTCCTTCCTTCCTTCCTTCCTTCTTTCCTTCCTTCCTTCCTTCCTTCCTTCCTTCTTTCCTTCCTTCCTTCCTTCCTTCCTTCCTTCCTTCCTGTCTGTCTTTCTTTCTTCAGTCTTTCCCTCTTCCTTCCTTCCTTCCTTCCTTCCTTCCTTCCTTCCTTCCTTCCTTCCTTCCTTCCTTCCTTCCTTCCTTCCTTCCTTCCTTCCTTCCTTCCTTCCTTCCTTCCTTCCTTCCTTCCTTCCTTCCTTCCTTCCTTCCTTCCTTCCTTCCTTCCTTGCACAAAGCTTTCCAGGGAGCACTTGTGCAGAACGACTGCCCTGTTCCCGCTAACACTCTTTCCCGTGTATACACATGCCATAACAGAGAAATGTTTTGTCAATAGGCATATACAAAGCGGCGGGTTCTCAGGAGGGCCGTGAGAGGCCATCCAACGTTTTTTAAGAGCTCCATTTCGCGTTCAAAAAACAATGGGCCGTAAAGCTGCGCGGCGGGACGGGGAGCGGCGCGCGGCCCTGGATGAGTTTTTAAACATTCTCGGCTTCATCCAAGTCGACCTGCGCAAGCACAAATAAACAGGAAGACCACATTGGCCTGGAGCCGGGCCCGGCCGTAACTCACCCGGAGCACCGCCTTCTTTACACTCGGAGTGGGCTCGCAGTGCGCTGGAGAGAGAGGAGGAAACTGTTAATCCATAAAAAAGGTTTTAGCGTGGGTCCTGAGAGTGCACGCTTTCAGATCAAAGTCCGCTGACAACTGTTAGCAATAGGCGACATTTCTTTGGACGGGAAACTGGAGGGACATTTCGGGTCAGTGTAGAGGTATCAGTTAGTTATAGCCGGTCCTGAATATTCATGATCATTTTGTGTTATGACTGAATAAAGGGAGACTTCTCTTTCGGAAGGTGTTATAGTGGACATATGCATAATTGAGCCAGGTCATCTAAATAATGAATGAATACAGGTTTAAATCAGTTTATATTTGGTTGCTATTAGTTACAAAGTCGCCTCCTGGAACCGCCACCTTAACGTGGTGGAGGGGTTTGAGCGCCCGAATGATCCTGGAGCTCTGTTGTCGGGGGCTTCGTGCCCCTGGTAGGGTCTCCCATGGCAAACAGGTCCTATAGGTGACGGGTCAGACAAAGAGTGGGTCAGAAGCCCCTTATGAGAGACCAACAGGCCTGGTTAGAACCATGAGGCCGTCCTTCTGTGGACCCACCACCTGCAGGAGGAGCCTGGGCTGGGTCAATGGGATTTGGGCAACTCCAGCAGCTGCCCCCACGACCCGGAAACGGAAAAGTGGAAGAAGATGGATGGATAGTTACAAAGATGTTTACAGAGGACTTTGTTTTTGATAGGGAAGACTTTTCGGCCCTGAGTAGATAAGTATTGCTAATGTGTTTCTTTATTACTGCGCTCCATCCAGCATACTCATTGTAGAGGGCTTAAAGGTGCTTAAAGCCACACCGCGGAGAATTTTACCCAATAAATAACATTTAAATACAAGCATTTATTTTACGACAGATATTTTCATCATCGAAGAATACCTCATAAATGTGCAAACAAACATCTATGAGGCTCACCCCTCCTCAGATATGACTGCAAACTTTCCTGGGAGTGGGTGCGTCTCCAGCTCGTCTCCATGGAGATGTGACGAAAGGCAGTAGAATATGAGATTTAAACAGGTTAGTTCCTCATCCAAATCCATTCTTTTATTGCACACTGCAGTAACAGCATTTTGTATTACACTTACATTAAGAGCATGTTTTGTTTTGCTGCATCAGTATAGTCCAAAATGTTACGCAGTGTACCTTTAAAGGTGCTTAACCCTAGAGCACCATTGCGGGGTGTTTTTCACCTGAGGATGTGATTTTCATGATGCCGCGTTTATCTGAGTGTCCTGGGTCTCTGGGCAGCTTCAGCCTTGGCTTTGACATCTTCGATGGCATTTCCTGTCCTGATCCAAAACACATTTCTCACCTACAGGTACATGTTTGGGTGATAGAAGGTAAAGTAAGTTTGGGGTGGATTCTACCCAGGGTTAGGGTAGAGCCTTCTCCAGGGAAGTCTCAAATATCCCAGGAATGGGTGGATCAAAAAACAAGTGTCCATCTTCATTATTTTATTTTTTAGGTTTTTATTTGTCCCCAAATTCCTAATTTTCCAGTAATTGTGGAGCATTTTTATCTGGCCCTCTCATGATGCTTTTCTTTTCTTTTGTTAGACATGACGCAGCTTAATATAAAAGAACACTCATGTGTTGTCATGTTTTCATGTATTTTGATGAAGTACTTTTTATCAGGTGTATTATCTCAGGTAAAAATCATTAGTGATGGTGTTTTGAATAGTGTTAAAGGAATTTGTAGTTAATAGTTACCCACCAATGTTTACATAATATATCAGTTTGCACTTATAACCTTTTTTTCATTTGTTAAACTGTAAAGGTTTATTTATTATTACAAATTATGCAAAATCGTGTGGAATTTGTGTCTCAGCCCACGCCTAGTTTTTGAATAACCCATTTAAATAAAACCGCTGGAATCATTATACAAACAAGCACTGAAAGTCCTTGATAAAACCCCCTTACGTTTTCACCATTGTCACATTTTACATAAACACAGGCTCTTAAGCTGGGACAATCTACTGAAGTTTCACCATATCTGTTCAGTTTACAAAATTTTGCACAATTTAGCTCCACCCCCTATTTCCACATTCATCCCTGTCCAGTCAAACCGAAGCACCAGAGGCACCACCAAAGGAGACTGCACAATCCCCCTGAGGAAATCTGCATTCAGTCAGACTGTTTTCTCCATCACTGGAACACAGCACCTCCATCAATAAGAGAGGCTCCATCTTATCAGTCTTTTAAATTGAGTGCCAAAAAATGGCTAGTTGAGACGCAAATCTGTGAGCACTAAACTACTATTTGAGTGTGTGTGTGTATATAAGTTATGTGGTTATCTTATTGTTATGTCTGCTACACTGTTCCATTTTATATTGTATTTTACTGTAGTATGTGATTTTTTAATTACTCTTTCTAGGTTGCCTTATGAGATCTGGCAGGGGGACTACCGGTGAAAACTAGCCTTTTGGCTAATTCGGGTACATTTACATTGTCCTAATGTTCATTAATGTACATTGTCCCACTTAAAACTAAATAAATAAACAAGTCAATATCTGTGAAATTGGGAAATCCGGCTCGGTGTGCTGCCATGTTTTAGCTATTTCCGGGAAATCTCACAAAACGTCATAGGACAAGCATCGCGAAGGGTGAGTCTGGTCTGTTTTTGACTTTGACATTAAAACTAGCTAAAAACCCCAACATTGATTGATCTGTCGCCTTTAAAATGGCAGTTGTCGGCTTTAATTGTAAACATCTTTGGGCCAGTAATAGCGACTTGATTCTTGGACTATTCCCGTCTCCGTCACAGGAGCATTAAGCAAATAAATGAAATACATCGTTGGAAGCTCCATCCTAGCGCCGCAGACCGACACATCGGACTGACGGAACATGTTTATCTCATTAGCGCCAAACAATCTTCGGAAATTGCCTTTAAAGCCGCCCCCCATCCACGCGCAAGCTCCGACTTGTCCCCGCCGCAACCAAAAAAAAAAAAAAAAAAACTCCTCAAAGTCCTCGTCTGGGCGCGCAGATCTCCGGCGCTGCTTAAGACTCCACGCAACAAACATAAAAAGCAATCTCCAGAAAGCTATCTTTATCCCCCCGTCAGAGCGCGAAGTGCACAAACCCCACGTCGGGATACGGATCGCGGCGGCGACGCGAGCCACTCGGGGAGATTAGCGACAACACTCGGCATCTGCGCGCCTCCAAAGCATGTGCGTCCGGCAGATGACAGATCATAGGAGATCATTGGGAACTGCCTCCTTTACAGAAACAAAAAAAAAAGATATAAATGATGAAATATAAGGATCTGGAGGACCACGCGGGGGTTACGGCGGAGTCATCGGCGCCGTCGCGTGGTCGTAATGTCGCGTGAAAGCGCTCGGAATTGCGCTGCCAGTCAGTATCAAACGGCCACAATCCGGCACAATGAGGCGCGCTTTTGAGGAGGTGTCAGATGGAACGGCGCCCTCTCCAACAGATTTAGGAGTTTGGAGAACACATTGAGTTCCTTAATGATCAGTACAATCTCTAATCCCCATTTGCTATATTTATCTACATCAGAGGGAGAGAGAGAGAGGGTAATAACATTCCAAAGACGTCCCCCGGTTTTCGCGCTCCAGCTTCAGATGAGATTTGTCATTATTTTTCTTAAGTTAAAACTCTTATCAGTTTGGGAAGTTTACATGATCGGAGAAGATACTGAGCGTCCCCATGACCAGTGAGTATAGGATTAATGTACTTAGTGGTGCATGATGACCTAATTATAGGCTACATCCTATCTTCTCACTATTGTATACAGATAACATGTCTAACTTAATGAACTGTCATGTTACAAAACAAGACTTGACCCGCACAACTGTTAGGATCTCTGTCTTAAAGGGATGTTTCAGGATTTGTGACATAGGGCCTCATTTCCAAGTTATCCAGAGTGTTGTTGATTTCTGGAGATATTTCTTTTTTTTAAATTCATGCAGTCCTTATATTTGAAGAGTTGCGCGGTGCTAGGCTAGTGCTAGGCTAGTGCATGTCTATGGTATCAGCTAGCCTGCATTAAAAACAGTGTGATCCACAGAGCACCTGAGGCAAATCACTTATAACACCAGACTGACCGATATAAATGTCTGTGTCGAACCATTTTGCATTTAAGGCGAGACACTGCAGGTGAATAGGGGAAAAAAATAAATGTAGAGATGTCAATTTCAAGCTTTTGCTGAACATCACAGATATAAATATGAGAAATGTATTGCATTTTTTCTGTCATTTTATGTTTTCACAAAAAAATAAGGCATTTTGAACATTAAAATTGCCAAAATTGCCTATATTTTGGGCAACGAAATCAAAATAATGAATAATAAATTTAATAAATAAAATGTTATTTTTTTATTTTATTGCCATTTTTCAGAGGGGATTTTGGATATTTTGTTTAGTTTTTCAATAAACTAATCATCAGTGAAAAAATCTGTAAAAACTCAAATTTCGCCTGTTTTTTATGGAAGCGTATTGGTAGCTTTATTCAATTTGTAATGCAATTGTCAAATGGCTTTACATTATGTTATTTTGGCATGCATTTTAGATTTGTATTTGACATTTGGCCATGCAATCTTTAATTTCACCGTGCAATTTGTCTTTGCAATATGTATTATCAACATGCATTTTACATTTTAAAAATGTATTTTACATTACAAAGATGTATTTTGCATTATGGTTATGCATTTTGCCAATACATATTTCATTTATTTTTTAAATGTAAATGTTTTGATTGCATTACATATTTGCCATGGGATTTTGGTCTCTTTATTCATTTTACAATGCAATTGAGAATTATGCATTTGACATTCTACATTGTGTAATGCATTTTACTTTTTGATAATGTATTATGTATTTTTAGGTGACTTTTGAGAATCATGCATTTTGATATGCAATTTGCTTTTTGATAATGTATTATGTATTATGTATTTGTATTTGACTTTTGAGAATTATGCATTTTACTTTTTGATAATGTATTATGTATTTGTATTTGACTTTTGAGAGTTATACATTTTACTTTTTGATAATGTATTATGTATTTGTATTTGACTTTTGAGAGTTATGCATTTTGTTATACATTTTACTTTTTGATAATGTATTATGTATTTGTATTTGACTTTTGAGAATCATGCATTTGACAAAAAAGAATACATGGTGAAACAGCACCATCTTGTGGTTACAGCATCGCGGAATACAAAACGTCTCACGCGCCGAAGGTTGCTTAATTCAATCTGAAAATGCAATCCGCTCCTGGCCAATCAGAGAAGAGTTCGCCTCAGCAGCGCAGGCAGCGCAGGCAGCCGTGAACCAGAGCCAGGCACTGGGCAGGCTCTGGCGACGGTGACTTCTTGCTGGTGGAAAAAAATGCAGTCCTGGCATATTTGATGCAACTGATCAGACTTCATGAAGATTCAGAGCTAATCCTACATTTTGGTAAGTATCTGTCTTGTGGGTGACAAAAAACAAAACAAAGCAAAAGGTGCTAATGCTAAGCTATCATGTAGCCTCGATTCAGTGTTTATGACCAACCTGGCGTCTCTCATCGATGTCTGTTGAACCACGGTCGTATAGCGAGCTTTGTGTACTTTGTTAGTAACCTTAAATAAAACGTACCGTTGTGGTAAGGCAGGATTAGGCTAGATGCGCACTAGGCTAGCCGGAGGTACAACATTGCAACTACAGTCCGTCCAAAGCTATGCTATTAGAAGTGAGAAAATTGTATGTTCAGGAGTATATTACATTGGCGTTATGTGTGGAAAATAGGCGTTGTAACTAAAACAGTGATTGCTCCTTTGCCAATGGTCAACAGTGTATGCGCGTTGTGCCATCACAAGCACAACAGCCGCCATTGATGCGCACTGCGTCGGCCTGCGCTCACGACCAATGGTCCTTATGCCCTGATTCAGTATGCTAGATATAACTATGTCCTTTGGTTTTGTTTTGCACAACACCTAGGTGCACAAGTTATCAAAATAGCCAAGGGGCAATGACAAGTCTAGAGGTTTTAGAGTTAAGCTATGTTATTAAAAGTAATAAATCCGAAGGGTCAGACATGAGACACTGATTCAATTAATATAGGGAAAACATTACATAAATATCCATAGACACTTTACCACGTTTAGACGGGTGTTATGTCAGGCAGCAAATTAAAGAGTCCTTAATTTGGTGTAATTGCTGATTATGTGCCAAAAAAGTTACTAAAAATTCATGAATATGGTGGAATGAGATGTTTTGGATTTGACTGTTTATTTTTGCACAGGTTGGTCCTTCACCCTATGTGGCAGACGAGTCGCAAAGGGATGATGCCCTCCTTCCAGAACAGATGCCCTCCTTCCAGTGCAGCAGTATCCAGTGTTAACAAAGACAGTGGATATTGTGTTTTTATATACTGTATTGCGCCTACTATACATATTATGTAACTAGTTTCCAGATGCCCATTGTAAGCCATAAATAACAAAAATACATTCTAATTGAAGACTAGTATAGTGAAAAAAGGTGTCTTTCGATTACAATCATGATAGAAAACTACGGAATCTAGTTACAAAATCCATGTAAGAGTACATTTCTTTGAAAGTCTTTTTTTTTTAACAAATATTTTCCAATTTTTCTGCCTATTAGTTTCTTGGCCATCAGTTAGTGTTGTAGATGTTACCTGAAAATTAAAAATATGACTATCATGACTACTATTTAAATATTTTTTTCATCCAGTATGATTGTCAAAACATTCTACAATGAACTGTTGCGACCTGTTACTGCGTGTTACGATTAATGGCACAAATTATTACGCACGGTCACAAATATGCGTCCTGCACTGCTGCGCGCTGTTGCGAGCTGCTGCGAGTTATTGGGAATTGTCGCGTTCTGTCAAAAATCTGTCAAGAATTGGGCGAATGTGGACAAGATCGCCCGCGCACACCGGGGTGGAGGCGGAGCAGAGACGTCTCGCTCCGCCGTGCGCCCCTGACCCGTTGGGCTCTTGCCAAATCGGGTTAAACAAAAAGCAAATAGACCAGCTCATCGTCGGGCCTGTCCATATACTGAAGAATAGCAATAGTTTGTCAGTCTATGGGACAGTCACACCAGTTCAACCCCGCTCCTGTCAATGCGTAACACGGGCAAACGCATCAACAAACGCACGCGCTTCATGTCAGATAAGTCCATGCAACAGCCGCACAATTTGGGCTGACTTTGCTCCACAGAAGAAGCATAAAAACACTACACTCACTGTGCACATGATCTTCTGAGGATCCGTCGTCGAACTTGCGGCTCTTAAACCTCTTCCATGATTCTCACTCGTCTGGTCAGTCCTCAGCTCCAGCTGGAAAAACTTTATAATCCACAAACACAGACGCGTGTCTTCACCTGCCTCGCGCCCACCGCGGGACTGGCTCCTAAACATCAGGAGGAACGACCGCAGGAGGAGGAAAAGCCGGCGGAACAACTTCGGCACCTGAGCAGTGGCGACGGCAGGTGCTGTCCCGGGCCTGGAGCGCGGACTGGCCGAGTTTGTGTGACTTTTCTTTTGCTGCTGCAGGTACGAAAATGTACTTTTCGGCGTAGTGTGTGTTCTATCAATTTTGTGCGTGAAAACAGTGATTCTGCTCTACGAATGCTGTACGAATGCCCTCACGCTGAATTACGAAGCGCCACTACGCATCACAAAAGGACACGCTCCGCTGCGAACTCCACGAACAGAGGGTGATTCGTGACATTCGTGGAAGATTTTTTGACAGACAAAAACTTTCTCCACGAACATCAGGAATGTCACGAACTGATGCGCTCTGTTAAGAATCCCATTAAGACGCGTTAAGTCATGTTACGAACGTCGCGAATGAAAAAATGCCATTCGTAACGCATCGTGCCTATGTGTAAACCCAGCATCGAGGCAGTGGAGTCAGTCCACATGATGTTCTTCAGGTGCCATCTTCACCATTCAGCGCAGATGTTATATACTGGAGGCAGTAACAGCTGCAGTTCAGGCTAGTAGCTGTGTGTGCCAGCATAATGCTGGGTTTACACAACTGAGCGTGTCCTTTCGTGATGAGTAGTGGCGCTTCATAATTCAGCGTGAGGGCATTCGTGCAGCATTCGTGCAGCATTCGTTGAGCAGAATCACTGTTTTCACGCACACAATTGATGGTACCTGCAGTAGCAAAAGAAAAGTCACACAAACTCGGCCAGTCCGCGCTCCAGGCCCGGGACAGCACCTGCCGTCGCCGCTCCTCAGGTGCCGAAGTTGCTATTCTTCAGTATATGGACAGGCCCGACGATGAGCTGGTCTATTTGCTTTTTGTTTAACCCGATTTGGCAAGAGCCCAACGGGTCAGGGGCGCACGACGGAGTGAGACGTCTCTGCTCCGCCTCCACCCCGGTGTGCGCGGGCGATCTTGTCCACATTCGCCCAATTCTTGACAGATTTTTGACAGAACGCGACAATTCCCAAAAACTCGCAGCAGCCCGCAACAGCACGCAGCAGTGCAGGACGCATATTTGTGACCGTGCGTAATAATTTGTGCCATTAATCGTAACACGCAGTAACAGGTCGCAACAGTTCATTGTAGAATGTTTTGACAATCATACTGGATGAAAAAATATTTAAATAGTAGTCATGATAGTCATATTTTTAATTTTCAGGTAACATCTACAACAAATGATGGCCAAGAAACTAATAGGCAGAAAAATTGGAAAATATTTGTTAAAAAAAAAGACATTCAAAGAAATGTACTCTTACATGGATTTTGTAACTAGATTCCGTAGTTTTCTATCATGATGTAATCGAAAGACACCTTTTTTCACTATACTAGTCTTCAATTAGAATGTATTTTTGTTATTTATGGCTTACAATGGGCATCTGGAAACTAGTTACATAATATGTATAGTAGGCGCAATACAGTATATAAAAACACAATATCCACTGTCTTTTTTTAACACTGGGAACTGCTGCACTGGAAGGAGGGCATCTGTTCTGGAAGGAGGGCATCATCCCTTTGCAACTCGTCTGCCACGTAGGGTGAAGGACCAACCTGTGCAAAAATAAACAGTCAAATCCAAAACATCTCATTCCACCATATTTTTTAAACTTTTAGTAACTTTTTTGGCACATAATCAGCAATTACACCAAATTAAGGACTCTTTAATTTGCTGCCTGACATAACACCCGTCAAAACGTGGCAAAGTGTCTATGGATATTTATGTAATGTTTTCCCTATATTAATTGAATCAGTGTCTCATGTCTGACCCTTTGGATTTATTACTTTTAATAACATAGCTTAACTCTAAAACCGCTAGACTTGTTGTCATTGCCCCTTGGCTATTTTGATAACTTGTGCACCTAGGTGTTGTGCAAAACAAAACCAAAGGACATAGTTATAGCTAGCATACTGAATCAGGGCATAAGGACCATTGGTCGTGAGCGCAGGCCGACGCAGTGCGCATCAATGGCCGCTGTTGCTACCATAGAGTGCTTGTGATGGCAAAACGCGCATACACTGTTGACCATTGGCAAAGGAGCAATCACTGTTTTAGTTACAACGCCTATTTTCCACACATAACGCCAATGTAATATACTCCTGAACATACAATTTTCTCACTTCTAATAGCATAGCTTTGGACGGACTGTAGTTGCAATGTTGTACCTCCGGCTAGCCTAGTGCGCATCTAGCCTAATCCTGCCTTACCACAACGGTACGTTTTATTTAAGGTTACTAATGTAGCAGCCGAGGCTTAACTTAAATCAAAAGTGTATCTACTTTAAGAATTACCAACAACGCCACCTTGGATTCTGGGCCCAAGGAACCACAATTATTTGTTTACAAGGTCACAGGTTCGAGAGGAGCGTGAAAATGGACAGACAGCAAAAGTTATTATACAAAATACTTTATTTTAGTTTTATAGAAAAAGCATTTTTTTTGTTAAATTTGTAAGTCTATTTTAAAAGCATTGAACACACACAACCGCATTCACACTCATTCGTATCCACATCCACTCAACAATTAATAAAATAAAACAAAATCCACTAATCCTATTGCAGTGTGGCGCTCAGGGCCAAGCTCCACAACTTGGAGACTAGGATAGGAACGAAGTCTTACAGCAGCCGTTGCGTATTAGGGCCACGCAGATGGCGATAGCCTTGTTACCTTGTTTGTGGAGGAGTAGTTCGTGAGACCAGCGGGGAGCGCACTCAGGTGCGGGAGCCCTCGCGCCCTGGTCAATTGAGTTCAGTTCAGTTCGTACGCAGCTTTAACTTTGTGCGCCGGGTGGGCGCTTACTTTAACCAAGCGACCAGCAGTTCGAAGCGATCACGACCATATGGCAAAAGAAGGGGAGGTAGGAACAGGATCCTATGAGAATATGACTTGTTTTAGAAGGAGAAGCACGCATACATTTGTTTCCTGGAAGCGCTGTGAAAACATACCGTCAATTGAAGCACTCCGCACACGATTCGCCCGGTCCTCTCAATACGACCGCGTTGCACAGCATACGCACGGCGAGGAAAAGCCCCAACGCCACAGCCCACGGGGACGGCAGGTAGAGCACGCGCACGGCAGAGGCGTGAGCTCGAGAAACGCCAACATGCTACAAACAGCACGGTTTTAGGACAGATCGAACTAGATTTAATGAATGAAAACCACACGAAAACTTACCAAAGACGCATACGGCGAAAGCGTAGTTCAGTTGCGCGGCCTTACGCCTTGTACAACTGAATCGTGTGTTTGGCACGAGACGCCGGCCAAACGCAGCAGCTCCGTCCCCAGGCTAAGCTATGCGACGTCAGAGGCGAAAGGGAGGGCTGAAGGTGCGTTGCGCCCCTAATATAGCATCGGGTGTAGCGGTGATTGGTTTGCCAGCGGAAGTGCGTACTACCACACTAACAAAGTACACAAAGCTCGCTATACGACCGTGGTTCAACAGACATCGATGAGAGACGCCAGGTTGGTCATAAACACTGAATCGAGGCTACATGATAGCTTAGCATTAGCACCTTTTGCTTTGTTTTGTTTTTTGTCACCCACAAGACAGATACTTACCAAAATGTAGGATTAGCTCTGAATCTTCATGAAGTCTGATCAGTTGCATCAAATATGCCAGGACTGCATTTTTTTCCACCAGCAAGAAGTCACCGTCGCCAGAGCCTGCCCAGTGCCTGGCTCTGGTTCACGGCTGCCTGCGCTGCCTGCGCTGCTGAGGCGAACTCTTCTCTGATTGGCCAGGAGCGGATTGCATTTTCAGATTGAATTAAGCAACCTTCGGCGCGTGAGACGTTTTGTATTCCGCGATGCTGTAACCACAAGATGGTGCTGTTTCACCATGTATTCTTTTTTGTCAAATGCATGATTCTCAAAAGTCAAATACAAATACATAATACATTATCAAAAAGTAAAATGTATAACAAAATGCATAACTCTCAAAAGTCAAATACAAATACATAATACATTATCAAAAAGTAAAATGTATAACTCTCAAAAGTCAAATACAAATACATAATACATTATCAAAAAGTAAAATGCATAATTCTCAAAAGTCAAATACAAATACATAATACATAATACATTATCAAAAAGCAAATTGCATATCAAAATGCATGATTCGCAAAAGTCACCTAAAAATACATAATACATTATCAAAAAGTAAAATGCATTACACAATGTAGAATGTCAAATGCATGATTCTCAAAAGTCACCTAAAAATACATAATACATTATCAAAAAGTAAATTGCATTACACAATGTAGAATGTCAAATGCATAATTCTCAATTGCATTGTAAAATGAATAAAGAGACCAAAATCCCATGGCAAATATGTAATGCAATCAAAACATTTACATTTAAAAAATAAATGAAATATGTATTGGCATAATGCATAAACATAATGCAAAATACATCTTTGTAATGTAAAATACATTTTTAAAATGTAAAATGCATGTTGATAATACATATTGCAAAGACAAATTGCACGGTGAAATTAAAGATTGCATGGCCAAATGTCAAATACAAATCTAAAATGCATGCCAAAATAACATAATGTAAAGCCATTTGACAATTGCATTACAAATTGAATAAAGCTACCAATACGCTTCCATAGTTTTTTTGTTTTCAAAGCTGAATAAATCAGGCTAGGAATTAGATATTAAAAAACACCATATTTGGGTGAAAGCGTCATCACGGGGCCCCTTAACAGGACACGTGGATGTAAAATCTGTCATTATTTATGAATGAAAACCCGCTTGAAAGACGGCCTTTCTACGCGGCGCAGCAGCTACTTCCGGGTCGCCCCCACCTCGCAGACAAAACATTATAAAATAAACATCATCATTTTTATATCTGACATGAAAACTAAGATGTAAAGGGAGGAAAATAGATAAAAATCTCCACTTCGAAAAATCAATACTTTCACCTGCCGCGTCTTGCCTTAAAATAGCTTAAAATAGCATCAGCTTCGTGGTTGTATAAGCTACGCAGCGGCGCAGGTCAGTTACTGTATATTCCAAAATCGACACAGACATTTATATGGTTAGTCTGGTGTTATAAGTGATTTGCCTCTGAGCACTGAGTGGGTCAGACTGTTTTTAATGCAGGCTAGCTGATACCATTGAAATGCGCTAGCCTTGCACTAGCCTAGCGCCACGGAACTCTTCAAATATAAGAACTGCATGAATAAAAAACATTAAAATACCTCCAGAAATCAGCAACACTCTGGATAACTAGGGCATGAGGCCCTGTGTCAAAAATCCTGACATATCCCTTTAAACTCATCAGACACACCAGGCCACCCTTCTGTGAAATTCTCACATATCTCCGACTGCATGACAGCATGGGCTCAGGCCGCTGCCTCAGTCGCAAAGCGTGTTGGGGTCATTGCACAATTAATTGTCCATGATAAAAATCATGAACAAAAAGCCAATCCGCAACGGCAAGGCAAGTTTATTTATAGATTCACAATTCTTAGGGCAATTCAAAGTGCTTCACAGTCGCACAGAATTACAAGAAAACTGATGAAATCTGATCTCAAACATTATTACAGTCAAAAGCAAGAGTGCTAGTTGCTTCATTATATACTGTATGTTCTTCGTAGGCATATCATTCTGCCACTTTAGGGTTAGGATTAAGGTTAGGGTTAACAAGTCCTTTGAGTGCCAAATTAGGAAAGCGCTATATAAGTTGAGACCATTTACAATTTATATCCAAATCTCAAAGCGTAATGACTAGAGAGCCTACAACCTTTCTGCCAGTGTGATGCCTCACTTGAAAGCCAAGCTCTTCTAGTTTCAAAAAATATGTGTGACCTCTGTGTGAGTGAAACACAACTTACATCACATTTGCCGTTCTTAACTCACATCATATCCTGATTAGGGTCAACTAACCCTGCCGCACAAACTGATCTGTTGGATGCAGTGTCTGAGAGTATCTCCAGGCCCATAGATCTGAGTCTCATCTGCATTATTGTTGTGGACACATTATTGCTGTGCATGAGCTGACCTAAGAGTGAATAAGAGAATAACAGTGGTCCCAAGATCGACCCCTGGGGGACTCCACAGGTCATGGCATCACTACCATATTCTTGAGAATGTATCAATCATCAAAACAAACCGAAGATGTGCTCATGTTTAAATAGTAGCCTCTCTGTGTGTGAACGATGCACAGCCTGACACGTGCAGAGTTTGTGCAAGATTCAAACCAACCGTACGGCCCATGTGCAGATGCTTAACCCACCGTCCCCCAGCTCCCTCGTTACAATTCCTTGATTTTTTACAGCCCACTGAAGTAGAGAGTATTTCATTTTTTACACACACAGCACTTCTGGCTTACACAATACCTTTTCCAATCCAAACAGCCCCTTTTGGTGTGAGAACGCTTCAGCTGGTCCCCCTCAGGTTCGGGGCTAATACTGAAAAACAGGGCTATTCTCACGAAGACCGCATAAACACAGCGCGGCCATCCATCCAAGGTAACAACTCCGCCATTAAAACCATTCTTCAAATATTTACATTTCATTTTGGTATAAATATAACAGTTTCTGGCATTGTTTGTAACGCTAAAGCACCGGCGCGGATTATAAATGGTCGCGGGGTGACAGGTGGAGAGGAGCGCCGCACAGCGAGGGTAAACACGCCACTAGAACAATGCGAAAGTCCAGCAAAACATTCTCGCTCAGACCTCATCGCGCTCTCTCAGAAATGTTAAGTGCGTTCGGAGCGCGCACGTATGCGGGAGATGGATTTCATTGTGTGTTTTCCTTGGTTTTCGAACAGGTTTCGACATTTTAGCGCCGTAACTTTAGAAGCGCGCGCGGAACAAAGCAATGGGAGATGGACAACTGCCAATCACCGCAACACAGGCCGAGGCACTGAAGGCAGCCAGGCTACAAAACACCACAAAACACATCTTTGGAAACTCAGAGTTAAGCAACACTTTACTCAGCCTAAACTAGGGATGTGTGGATCATTGTCATAGCATCAATACATATACATACCAAATGACCACTTTTTAAAGAGGGGGTGTTCTGCTTTTGTCAGTCCCATAGCACCAGTCTATATCACACTACAATGATGAGCAAACCTTCTGTTGGTCTGTAAATGCAGTAAATTAGAATAACTGCCTTGTATAAAATGTCTCTCTCAAAATGGCTGTAGTGAATGTCTTGAAATAGGCCTCTGTCTCTTTAAGAACCTCTGAGCCTTTCCGGCACGCCCCCTCCACACGCTGTCTGTGGCATCAGTGGGGAGGGGGTTCTGCTGAGGAGCAGTGGTCGGTTACTCGGCTGGTGACGAAAGCTCGGAGGCGTCTCCAGGAGGTGGGGGCGTTCCTAGGAGGACTCAGGCAAACCTATCCCTAAAATGGCCGCCATCAGAGTTTTTACAGATTACTCAGAAATACGTGAATGTGCCAAGGCAACACTTCAGCCATGTTTTTAATGAGGGAATGACAGAATAACATGATGGAAAGCTTGAAAAAGTCGATTTTGCGTAATTTCAAGTATTGATACCGGTTCAAAAGTATCGATCCCACTTAGCATTTGTAAAAAAAAAAGAAGGTGCAGCAACAATTATAGACACAACAGGACGATTGAGTTCATTGTTCTGTACCAAAACATCCAGTATTGGACAGACCCATCCACATCAGGAGACTAGAGCTGCAAGTTTAAGTTCTGTTTGTCATTAAAGGATTGATTTATACTTTGTTTACATGTTAATTGAATAGCTAATTAACCAGTTAAACTTCATTTTCATTTACATACAAACAATGTAAAATAACTAGTTTTAGAAACATGACTCTTTTCTTACCAGTGTGGGAAAACACCATCGTCTGCAGTCCGACTTCTTCAGTACAGAGTCCCAGGTGTGTGAAAGCAAAAAGGCCCCCTCATCCCGGTTTACTGACCCGGGGACATGTGTCCAAATTCCAATCGCCTCCTTAATCCAGCGCAGGTGTTTAAAAGAAAATAAAAAACACACTGGTCTGATTTAAAAGACAAAAATATTGATGTAGCAGGAGTAGTAAAGTATTTGGGTTCGATTCCAGATCCGTGTGTGGAGTTTGAATGTTCTGCCTTAATATTGCTAAAATACTATGACAACCTTTCAAATGGCAATCTTTACCTCGTCAGCTACCAAAATAATCATTCACAGCAGTCCTAGTTTAATAGATGGGCACCGTACATGGGTAGAAAGGCAAGTGACATGGGTGTTCCACAGGGCTCTGTTGTTGGGCCACTGCTGTTTGCGCTCTATATAAACCATCTCCCCACAGTGTGCGGTGAGGTGGACATACAGATGTGTGGATGATACCGTTATCGCATGGTAGTGATGCGACCAGTGTGGCTAATGAATGAACCAAAGTCACGGGCAACATCACAGACTGGCTTGGAAGACCTTCCCGTGCATATACGTTAACCAGAGCCAACTCAAAAAACATGATAAAAGTTTTCATCCAACCAAATATAAGATAAGATAAGATAAGATGATACTTTATTGATCTCACAGATGGAGAATATACATTGTTGAATGAATGTATGTTTGTATTTGAGTGGTTAAATACATTTTGTATCGTAGCCTGCTCAGGGACTGGTGCAAAGGATCTTTTAACTAATGTGTTTGCACAATGACAGTTCTTCATTCCCTAAACCTTCCCCCGTTTGTGAAGCAAGAATCTATCTCCAGTGGAAGATACTGTATCACCGGTCATTTCTAACGGCTAAACGACAGAAGTTTGCACGTGCTTCTGTTGCGCTGGGCCCCGCAGTCAGCCCATTTGGATGTTTCCTCCAGCGCATAGCAAACGAGCAGAGAGGGCCGTGTTGACAGGGCGTCACGGTGCCTGCTCCTCATAATGAAGCAAACTGTACCAAATGCCTTAAAAAAAAAAAAAAAAAACAGCCAGGCTTGTCATGTGACCTGAGCGGGGGGTGATTACCGGGGGAGCTTCATTAGAGAGGATGCGATTCCAGCAGCGCTCCTGTTTTTCAAGGCGCGGACCCGACCGACGCACATCTGACGGATGCGGCCGCGGAGATAAACATGTTGTGATATGACAAGGTATATCAAAGCCCCTCTTCTGAAGCGGGGGGGGGGATCTCGCGGCAGCCCTCGCACGTACCCGGGGGTTCAGCGTGGACTTAAACACTCTGTGACGTGTCCCCAAAAGCCATAGGCGAAACTATAGGGGCTGTGGCTGGAGACTTGAACTCCCTTTGTGGCACCGAGGCAGCGGCGAAAACACATTCATCTGCTCGGCTTGATTTGAAATGCTCTTTCAAAGACGAGCGAAAGGAGAAGTCTCTAAAACGGCCGAGTGTCAGTGGGGAAGGGTCTTCGTTAAGGTTTTGATGTGCGCGGGTAATCGCCGCTGAAAACGCGAGCAGCGATGATGGTAAACATGAGCCACCGAGGGATCGAGAGCGAGGAGGGAAAGGCAGAGCTCATTGGTAAGGCTGAAGTTTCTGGAGTCGCTTTGATCATTTCTTCTTCTACTGCTGAAGCGCTCCGATCTGTTTCTCCTTTGTTGTGTAGTTTGAGAACACAAAACTGTCCTCCATGTTTTTAAAGGCAATAATGACATAAAAATACTAGAGGCGGGACTTTAACAAGTTAATTTTGATTAGTCTATTACAAAGATTGTAACGCGTTAATTTTTTTAACGCAATTAATCGTATTTCCCCCGATTTCTCCCCAAGCCGGAACCTTTCGCGCATCAGCCCACAACATCGATGGACGGAGATGCTTCACTCGGCCCTGATGGGACGATAGACAGCTGTACTGCTGTGTGCAGGTCATGCTTAGGAAATAAGCTAGAAGGTAAATTAATTCAAAACAGACTGAACAAAGAAATTAAAACTGCCAAGAGAGCTTATAAAGACAGGGTGGAGAGACTTTTTAACAATGGAAAGGCCAGAGAGGCCTGGCAGGGCGTTAAAACCCTGACCGGGCTCCCCTCCAAATCCACCTCATCTGGGCTTTCTGCTGAGGTGTGTGTCCACATGGCAGAGGATCTTAACATCTTTTATTGCAGGCATGATCAGTGTGATTACGCCCAGGAGAGGGAGACGCTCTCTGCAGAGCTTGTCTCTATGTCCCAGTCCACTGAGGACCTGCAGCTGCTGCCTGTGGATGTGGAGCGCGCACTGAGGCAGGTTAAACCCAACAAGGCTCCCGGACCGGATCAGATCTGTGGGCGCCTGCTGAAGGGCTGTTGCAGTCAGCTGGCTGGTGTCCTCTGCTCCCTGTTCAACCGTTCCCTCGCGGAACACTCCATCCCCTCCATCTGGAAGTCCTCTATCATCTGTCCAGTGGCGAAGAAGAGTAACCCCAGCACCAACAACGACTATCGGCCTGTGGCTTTGACATCACTGGTCATGAAGAGCTTCGAAAGGCTCGTCATGGCCCAGCTGCAAGCTGATGTGGGTATGCACTCTGACGCACTGCAATTCGCCTACCAGCCACGGAGAGGGGTGGATGATGCTGTGCTCACGCTGGTACATGGTGTCATCACCCACCTAGAAAAGCCCAAGTCCCATGTCAACCTGGTCTTCGTGGATTTCTCAAGTGCATTTAACACCGTGCAGCCACATCTCATGGGACGTAAGCTGCTCCAGATGAACGCCAACCCTCACCTCATCCTCTGGGTCCTTTCCTTCCTCACGGAGAGGGATCAGAGGGTCAGAGTGAACGGCCACCTCAGTGCTGTCAGGACAATATCCACTGGTTCTCCTCAAGGTTCAGTCATCTCTCCACTTCTCTTCACTCTGTACACAAGCGACTGCAGGAGCACCACCCCAGGTATAACCTACATCAAGTACTCAGACGACACAGTTATCATGGACACTACAAACACACAGGGATCACTGCAAACTGAACTGGACTCATTCTCACGGTGGTGTCGGGAGAACTGTCTGGATTTAAATGTATCCAAGACCAAAGAGATGACTATCAATTTCCAACATGGCCACTCCAGCTCTCCCTCACTCACTGTCAACAACGAAATAATAGAAAAGGTTAATTCATACAGATACCTGGGTTCCATAATTGACCATAAACTCACATTCAAACTCAATGCTGAACACATATTTTCAAAATGTCAACAACGCCTCTTTTTTCTCCGTAAACTCCGCAAACTCCAAGTCCACCCGTCCATTCTCGCCTGTTTCTATAAATGTTTCATTGAATCCATCCTCACATTCAACATCACTGTCTGGTTTGGTTCACTCACTCTCACCCACCGCAACATGCTCAATAAAATCATCAAAATCAGCAATAAGATCATTGGTCAGGAGCAGGACTCACTCAGCAGCATCTATGACTCCAGAGTTCTGAGGAAAGGAACCCAGATCTCCACAGACTCCTCACACACTCTACACTCTCACTACGCCCTGTTGCCGTCAGGGCGCAGGTTCAGGTCCCTCCCTCTGGGGACAAAGAGGGCGACCTCCACTTTCCTCCCGACCTCCATCCGCCTGCTGAATAAATGACTGTGTGGACCTTGGTCTATCGAAGGCCTACTATTCTGTTTTTTTTTTTTTTTTAATGTATTTATTATTGCTGTATGTTGTTGAATGTCTGTGGATGTATTGTTTTTATCGGGCCCGTACTGGCACTTCTCCTGCAAATGAAGTTCCTAACGGATAAATAAAGTGAATTTGATTTTTTTTTTTTTGATGTTAAAAAGAGTTCTCCTTCCACCGGAGTTACTCAAGTCTAAAATACCATCTCAATGCAAAACATGTTGGACAAACACAGAGACGTCCTCCATGCTAATGTTAGCATTAGCCTCAAACACAGAGATGTCCTCGATGCTAATGTTAGCATTAGCCTCAAACACAGAGATGTCCTCGATGCTAATGTTAGCGTTAGCCTCAAACACAGAGACGTCCTCCATGCTAATGTTAGCATTAGCCTCAAACACAGAGACGTCCTCCATGCTAATGTTAGCATTAGCCTCAAACACAGAGATGTCCTCGATGCTAATGTTAGCGTTAGCCTCAAACACAGAGACGTCCTCCATGCTAATGTTAGCTTTAGCCTCAAACACAGAGACGTCCTCCATGCTAATGTTAGCGTTAGCCTCAAACACAGAGACGTCCTCGATGCTAATGTTAGCGTTAGCCTCAAACACAGAGACGTCCTCCATGCTAATGTTAGCGTTAGCCTCAAACACAGAGACGTCCTCGATGCTAATGTTAGCGTTAGCCTCAAACAAACGTTCCAGCCACGCCCACTCTGAGCCACAATAACCCTAACCCTTGTCAGGATAAGAAATGTCACTTTGATTTCTGTTTACAGTAATTGTTAAACACTTAAAGCTGCTGTTTTATGGTCCTTTTGTTTTATTTATTATTTACCTTTATATAAATGTGGCATTATTATTATTGTTTAATGAACTCTATAAGTTACATGTGTGATCAGAGTTCCTAAAACACTTGAAAGATAAACAGCTATAAATGCACTTTGCCTCTGTTACTTGAATAAACAATAATACATACATTTGTTGTTGAACTCATGTTTTTATCAAATTATTGATTAATTTAGGTGAAAATTTTTTTGTTTTTGATTAACATGTGATTAATTGCGATTAATTAATTAATTAATTACAGACCTGTAATTAACTCAATTAAAACATTTTAATCAAGTCTCACCACTAAAAAATACTATTTCCGAGCAGTCCTGCGCTCATAGTGTGATTTCCGAGCATGCCGTTAGCTGAAAGTGAAAGCTTGTTCTTATTTCTAGAGGTGATCAAAATAGCCCAAAATATTTGCTCAAGTAAGAGTAACATTACTTTAGAAATAATTTTACTGTAGTAGAAGTAAAAAGTATATAGTGGCTCGAATATTTACAAAAGTAAAAAAAAAAAGTACTCGGAGGAAATGCTTGAGTAGTGTGAGTGAGTAACTGTTTAAATGTGAAAGTCTGATTCATAAATAAATGATAAGAAACAAAACATGGAATAGTGTGAACATATTTTCAAAGAAAATCCCATAAAAACATGGAAAAATAAATCATTATGAAAAATTAAAGGACCTATACCTGACATTTTTTCTTTTTGTAAGGAAACATTCCTTACAAAATTCAACTCAAATTTAACTCATATTCAAGTAAAAGTGCAAACGTTTTGTATTTCCCAAGCTGAGTTGAAGATTGCCATGTTCTTTCCAGAGAAATGGGTTGGTAAAATGATTTATTATTGAAATCCAAATGTATATCCACATTGCACAGCCCCACACACTGTCCAGTCTGTTTCCCACACCTGAGGAGAAGCCGGACCAGTCGACTGTCTCTAAAGATTTCCCCGAAAAGTGACCTCAACCTGCTCTGACTCGTGCAAACAAATGACGCATACCTCCATAACAGGCTCCATAACCCCCCCCTCATGTCCCGGGGAGAGCAGAGGCTATGACACCGCCCGTCTGCCCCCTCCCACCCACACACCCCACCCCCCCGTCACCGCGCTACCCCACCACGGAGCTGTCACACAGGGGGGAGCACCACCCTGCCACTGCCAGGCTGCATCTGGGTGACAGTGCCCATGGAGCGCCCCCGTCACGGCCGATCAGGGGGGGGCTCTGAGGGGCGAGGGGCTTTTCTGGAGAGGGAGGGTGGGGGTGGCGGGTGCTGGCTGTGACACCTTCAATGTTTGTGTTTTTGGAGGGATCAGCGGCTTATGTTGTCTGGTGTTTAAAGGCCCTGTAACATGTTTTTGATCGTTTTTGCTCATTCTAATGGTCATTTCACCTTTTCCCTGTGTCCCTGAAGCGCCACTGAAACTCATTAATGGGTCACATGACTTCCCCATAGCGATAAAGCACTCTTATACGTCACCATTTTCTACATGCTGAATCCGTTATGGACACATGACACATCACAACACACGCTCTAATGTCAGTATTGAACCTTCTCCTTCTGTAAACTTCAGCACTTCTGGGTGGACCTGGACATGGACATGGACACAGTAGTTAGATGGAAATAAGTCTCTGAAGGTGTTCGGAGCAAGTGTTTCAATGTGAACAATAACTCCAGTATTTTATTTCCATTGGTTTAGGATGGAAAAAGTCGCCTCCAAATCCCATGATGCTTTGCCAAATTTGGCCCGCCGACACAATTCTGTTGGCCCACCAGAGAGTGACTCACGTTTGCGCTGTGTGTGGTTAATACTAACTCTCTTCCATTCATCCTCAATGGTAAATATGGATGCAGTACACTTTTTGACCAGCAGTGTCAAATTGGGGGCGCTGTTTCACTCCTTTCACAAAGTTAAGGAAACACTGTTGTGGTGTCTTAGTTTTGATTAATCACAGAGCGTTGTAGCAGCAACTTTCACAGTTTTCCAACTTTTATTTCAAAGGTTGTTGACGTCAACAACAGTATATGTTAAAAAATTGACTTATAAAAGAATTGATGCTGAACTGACACTTTCAAAATAATCTAATGTGGCATTTTCTTTGAGTTAATGAATGAGGTAAAGTTACTGTAGGTGATG
Source organism: Gobius niger (assembly GCF_951799975.1). Lineage (NCBI taxonomy): Eukaryota > Metazoa > Chordata > Actinopteri > Gobiiformes > Gobiidae > Gobius > Gobius niger. The sequence continues at coordinate 16,068,350 of NC_136874.1, forward strand.
TATATATGGGTGTTTTTTTTTTTTTTTGCACTAAATTGCTACAATTGTTGATTTTGTTTTACTAAAATTAGGCTTTTGCCATAGTTACCATTTGTTTTAATATAGCATGTTATTTGCATGGATAGAATCAAATGCAAATATATCTGTTTGGCCCACGACTCACAGGCACTTTTTAATTTTGGCCCTCGGAGACAAAAAGTTTGGGCCCCTGGACTAGACAGATGCAAGTTCATTTGATACTCACTACTGCCACCTCAGGTCTTACGCGTAACTGCAGCTTCTATATTAAGCTTGTGCATGACGGTGACACCTTTCTGAGTGACAGTGCAGGATTTTAGAGGCAGTTGTGGTGAACAGGTCTGAGCTCATTCTACACATTAGGACATTGTTGGAACATGTAGGGGGGGTACATAATTTTAACATTTTTAAGCTCTGTATAGGCCCTTTAATATGTATTTTAGCTGTTTATACAGAATATCGCCAGGATTTCACAAATTATATGCTGCTTTACGCTCAAAAATATCCTGGGGAATATCATCTGGGGACCCCGACACGAGACCTCACGACCCCCCGAAGGGTCCCGGACCCCCACTTTGGGAACCACCAATCCAAGTTATGTGTTGTACGTTTCATGTTGCATAATTTAACCGGGAAAAAAAAGTCTTGTTGTGAACCTGTTCATAACAATGGACAATAAAACACATTCTGATATCACTATTTATTTACATTAGTTTTTTCTGTTTTATTTCCCCCTTTAATTCAAATTAAGTTTAGTATTATTACTCTGACAAAGTGTGTGTGTGTGTGTGTGTGTGTGTGTGTGTGTGTGTGTGTGTGTGTGTGTGTGTGTGTGTGTGTGTGTGTGTGTGTGTGTGTGTGTGTGTGTTTGTTTGGCCTCTGTTTGGGGACGAGGGTGGGTGGTTTATACATGCAGTTTATTTATAAGAAACATGACTCACTGTATTTGCTGTTTTGCTACTGTTTGTCGGGCTAAGTTAAAAAAAAAAAGTTCAATAAATAAAGTTGGGGGAAAAATGTACAACCACAACAAAAGTTATAAATACATGAAGCTCGGTCACTGTTTGCAGATGAAACGGTGAAACCTGATTATTTGTTGTTAGATTGTCCCACATGAATCTTGTGGTCTGGGGTTCGTTCTCACCTCTTTCTGAGCCGGATCCAACCGTGTGTGAATGGATCTGGAGCAGGACTCTTCGGGCCCGTGTACTGTAAACCCCCCCCCGGGACCCGGCGGAGGTGGAGGTGTGTGGCGGTCGATAACCTCGGCGCTTACAGTTAGCGCGGCGGGCGCGGGCTCCGAGGCTAACGCCGCTCACACATTCCTCGCCGTGGCTTCCCAGAACAGAGCCGGGACGTTGCGGGCGGGACGAGGAGTTCCTGGCACACGCGGATATTACAACGAGTCCCCCCCCCACCGTAAGACGAGAGAATGTCAATGCTTCTGACACTGAGCCACCGGCCGCCGATCAATCGATACTGACATTACACCTCCACATGTCAAACCCCCCCACAGGAGCCTGTTACCCATCAGCCCTGCCTTCCTCAAGCCTCTATTATTACCTCACCCAGACATCCTTTATGGGACTTCTGTGAAAGACATGGACCATGCAGAGGGGATTTTAAACACTGTGACTCTGATGATGAAACATTAATATACATTAATATACATTTCTGTCAAACTTTTCAAACGTGCCTCTAAAGTGGTGAAAAATTGGGATGCTACAAATATGTTTGGAAAGTTAGGAATGAGTTTGAACCAGAACTAAGAATTGAATACAGTGTCTTCCTCTTTCATTGTTTGTAACAAGAAAACATCAGGTACAGAGGTTATGTGTGTGATGTCATAAGAAAATAGCGTATCTATCTCTACAATGCTATTATTGTGTTCTTTTTTAATTGTCCCTCAATTTGATTCTCCGGTAACATGTTATAATAATGGTACATGAGTTCATGTATGATTTTCATGAACTTATGCTTGAGTTAATGAAACATTCATACATGACTAAATCATGACTTCTCAGGAACAAACATGATCACATGATGGCTCATGGATGACTTCATCCATGAATTAAACATGTAACTACTGTAGCTACTGTAACTACTGTAACTACTGTTATGCATGTACATGAAAATCTTAATAATTCATCATCATCATGAGGATCACAGAAGAATACCATGAATTCAATAAAACGGTAATGAAATGACAATAAAATGATCAACCAGTCATGATCATGAGGATCATGTATGAACATCATCCATGAGCCATCATGTGATCATGTATGTTCCTGAGAAGTCATGATTTAGTCATGCATGAATGTTTCATTCATTCAAGCATAAGTTGATGAAAATCATACATGAATTCCATCTTATTTAATTGTCTGATTCCAGGTTCCATTTCTATTTAAATAGAAATCACATCTGCATAACCTCTGTAGGGCCTTTAAGGAGGGTCAAAAGTTCATACAGAAGCTAAGCTAAAGAATGGGTAAAGAGACAATTGTATTTATTGATTTGTTTATTAGGTCGTGACAGTGCACGTTAATGAACATGGACACATGTGCAGTGGTGAGAAACAGTAAGTGCACAGTGTGGAATGTCTCACATTTCTGCCTAAATGTGTCACTAAATGTGGTCTGATCTTTATTAACATCGCAGGACTGATTAAACCGTGTCTGTCATGCAGACTAACACCACCCAAACATTTACATTCATTCAAACATAAGTAAGTGCACCCCTGAATCTGACTGAACTGCAGCAGTTTTGTAAAGAGGAACGGAAAAGATTCTGATCGTTGTGAACGTCTGATCTGCAACTACAGAAAAACAGTTACTGCTGCAAAAGAAGGATCAGCAGATATTTAATACAAGGGATTCCACGCTGTGGTGAATGTCTCAGGTTTTTCTGCAAATTATATTGATAAACTTGTGAATTATTTTTTCCACGGATGATCTCACGTTGTCCAGGCCCAGAGGAAACTAAACAGCCCCACACCATGATCCTCCTGCTCCAGACTCCACAGTGAGGAGACGGTTTGATGTTGATGCTGTTCCATTTGTCCTCCACACATGAAGTTGTGTGTTCCTCCCAAACTATTCAACTTTTGGTCCGACTGTCCACTGGATATGTTTCCAGTAGTGCTGTGGAGCATCCAAGAGCTCTTTCACAAACCAAAGCTGAATCTTCAGGGGTACAAAGCTGCTCTAATGCGACACTGCAGGTGAAAAGGGATTTGTATTGTATTGCATTGCATTTCAAGACATTTATGGTATTATTTTGTTCTCAGGAGTGTCTCAGGAGCCTTCAGGACACGTGGATGTAAAAATCTGTCAATATTTGTGAAGGAATGAGACAAAACATCACAAAATAAACATTGTACGGGGTAAGTTTGATATGAAAAGTCATTCTTCATTGATCACTGTGAGAAGAATCAACACTTTCACCTGCCGTGTGTCGCCGTGATCAAGAGTGTTTTCCTTCCCTGCGCTCTCATGTCAAAAGTGGTGATTCTCTCTCTCAAAGCCTGGGCTCCTCGTGCTTCCTCCTCCTCCTCCTCCTCCTCCTCCTCCTCCTCCTCCTCCTCCTCCTCTTCCCGCCGGTGGAGGTGAGTGAAAGCATGTGTTCCCGTCGAGTCTGCGGAGCGCCCTCCAGGTACAGCCGCTCCGAACCGCTTTGTGTCTTTGTGCAGCCTGTTTACGGCAGGTAATGAGTGGCTCAGGGGGGTGGGATGAGGGGGGGGGGCGGGATGACTGCACGGCTGTGAGAGTGTGAAATTACCTGACACACACAGGTGCTCCGTCTGTCCTCACAGCCGTGCACCGGGCGCAGGGGAGCGAGCGGCGGAACATATGCCCATGTGCAAGGCTTTAATCTACACCTACACACGGCTGTCTCAGGGAGTTACCAAATACATTCACCAAAGACATTCACCAAAGACATTTCAGACTTTTACACCTGAACAAAAGCCTCGTCTGGTGCTCAAATCCAGCTCACTTTGTTTGTAAAGCACTTCTCACGTAAGTACAAGTCCTCACCGTGTGTGAAAACATCCTCAGTCACACGAGTCCTGGCACTTTACACACAAACAATGACATTCCAGGTGTTAGCTAGTCCAGGCCGGGCGATATATCGGGCCGATATTTGGGAATTTTACTATACCGACTATCGATAAAAGGCCGATATCTCTGTAACCAAAGTGATAGATTGGAAAGAGCTTTAAAATGAGCCCTCCCACAGAACATTGGTCACAAGTGCGTTCACCTCAGATCATGTTTTATGTTGCAGACTTTTGCTTTTCATTTCAGAATCAGAAGAGATAAAGGTCGTTTTTTGTTTTGGAATCTGAGTTTTTGTCTTTAAAGGGGGGGTATTATGCAAAATCGACTTTTTCAAGCTTTCCATCATGTTATTCTGTCACTCCCTCATTAAAAACATGCCTGAAGTGTTGCCTTGGCACATTCACGTATTTCTGAGTAATCTGTAAAAACTCTGATGGCGGCCATTTTAGGGATAGGTTTGCCTGAGTCCTCCTAGGAACGCCCCCACCTCCTGGAGACGCCTCCGAGCCGAGTAACCAACCACTGCTCCTCAGCAGAACCCCCTCCCCACTGATGCCACAGACAGCGTGTGGAGGGGGCGTGTCTAAAGGCTCAGAGGTTCTTAAAGAGACAGAGGCCTATTTCAAGACATTCACTACAGCCATTTTGAGAGAGACATTTTATACAAGGCAGTTATTCTAATTTACTGCATTTACAGACCAACAGGAGGTTTGTCATCATTGTAGTGGGATATAGACGTGCTATGGGACTGACAAAAGCACAATACCCCCTCTTTAACCTCTTATCCACTGCCTTAAAGGAACAGGCCACTGTTTTTCCATACTGAAATATGTTCTTACCTGAGCTTAGACGAGTTCATGTGTACCTGTCTGGTCTTCACCCGTGCCTTCAGTCACGTAAACACAGCACAGACGGCGTTAGCATTTAGCCTCTCCTCCTCTATAGCTCCAAACCAGGTGAAGATAGAAGCTACCGAGCTCTTCCACGTTTTCCACATTTAGATATGATTAGGTTCGACATCCGTGCAGTAAAATCTTCACTTTACTGCGCGGATGACGAACTACTCCTGGTGTTATTACGCCTTACAATATAGTTCCATTGTTTAATTTTATGTTGCTAGACTTTATTGGAAGTAGCTTGACCTGGTTTGGAGCTATAGAGGAGGAGAGGCTAAATGCTAACGCCGTCTGTGCCGTGTTTACGTGACTAAGGGCACGCGTGAAGACCAGACAGGTACACATGAACTCGTCTAAGCTCAGCTAAGAACATATCTCAGTATGATAAAACGGTGGCCTGTTCCTTTAACCTCTTACCCAGTCTTAACCGAGCACATTTTCTCCAGTTCGTCTAAAAAGTGACAAAAACACGACCAAGCGCCAAAAAAGCAAGAAAATAAGCGATGAAGAAAGCAACCAAAAAATGTGACAAAAACGGGGCGACAACGCAACAATAAAGTCGCGATCAGTTTTGTAGGTCTTAGCTTTCAAATGAGGCCTAAAGGCTCCAGTCGAGAAGCTTTTACATTTGGGAAAAAAACGGAACTGGAGAAAATGTGCTCGGTTAAGGCGGGGGTTAAGAGGTTAAGAACCTTCTAAACATGATAATATAGAAGGTGCAGTTACACATATGGCCTGAGGTGGCAGTAGTGAGTATAAAATGGCGAACTTGCTTCCAGCCACTTTAAAGTTGCACCTTTAAGTAATTCTTTTGGGTTACTGGGCCTTTATTCAGCGTTAGTTCAATTCTAGATTTGAATGACATGTTTTATAGATTATTCATATCGCTGCACCTAAACGTCGTGTTTTATTGATAGCTAACGGAGACACAACTTCTACAGAGGCATTTAGTTGTCTGTAATATGTCCTTCCCCTTCTCAAAGGCCACAAACACAATTACAGTAAAGAGAAAAAAGGTCCACTACATTGTGACTTTTATTTTATCTTCTTCATCCTGGACTGAACAGAACCTGGAAAAAAAATAAAATAAAACATTACAGAAGTTATTGTTGGGACGAGAAGTCCTGAAAGTCTCATCTGTAATAATCACCCTGAGGTTGCAGACAATAACACACTGCTGTAGTATCTCTGTCCATTCATCTTTGAGAAGGAAATGACTAAATCCAATAGCGCTGGATAAAATCGGGGAGTTTGTGGGGGGGGGGGCTTTGTGCTGGTATGTGAACTGATAAAAGCGCTGGTTTCTGGCCACACGCCATCCGTCATGGGGAGGGGTCTGGTCTAGCTGTCCCAGACCATCACCTCGGTGTGGGAGAGGGCACAAAGGGACCATCCATACACAGCACGGGGGGTGTTAGCTCTCGGGGATTTGAAGTTACACATATGGCCTGAGGTGGCAGTAGTGAGTATAAAACCTTGACTTGAAGTGGCATCTCTTTCTTTTTTGTATCTTCTTAATAATAATAAAAATGCATTGTTTTTAAATAGCGCTTTTCTGGACACTCAAAGATGCTTTACATTTCACTACTAGTTCACTCCATACTCGGTGGTGGTAAGCTTGTAGCCACAGCTGCCCCTCCGACCACCACCAACCACTCACTCACTACTTTCCCTAGGCTTCCTGGTGTTTCCCAAAGGGTCTCCCATCCAAGTACCGACCAGGCCCTTCCCTGCTTAGCTTCCCAGGTCTGACGGGATTGGGCAGAGCAAAGGCGGTTTGACCGTCAATAAGCAGTTGTTCAGTAGTGAAGGCAAAACTAGCACAGAAAGCAACACCTCGGCCGAGCGGTGTCATGAGTGTATCAGGAAAGTCACGTGACCATCATATAGTATCGTACGCAGCGCAGAGCAGCGTATTGAGCAGTTCTACTGAATCATCACTCACAACTGTTAAACTGCTCTTTCATTACCATTTGGTTCACATTTCTGAACGAGAGTAAATGAGCTCAGTCAGTATCATTTAGTATCGGAGCTTGCTTTTTTCAGGCTCACTGGTCTAATGCCTTTTCACCACCAGGTGGCGCCTATACAGTGAAGCCTACCAACGCTGTGTGATACAATTATAAAAGTGACACTGATCAATGTCTGACAAATATGTTACGACAGCTAGAAATGAGTTTGGACCACAGCTAACATTAGAAGGGTAGAGGCTGGTGTCCTGGTGAAAACCTGGAGCTGAACGCCCAGAGGACAGTGGAGATGACCGTGGACTTCAGGAAAGACAGAGCCCCACCGTGGAGGCCTTCACCATCACCCAGGACAAACTCAAATGGGAGCCAACCACCAGCTCCCTCATCAAGAAGGCCCAGCAGAGGATGTTCTGAGGAAACTCAAGCTGCTGACCAAGATGCTGGTGCAGATCTACACGGCCACCATCGAGTCCACCCTCACCTACACGTCGATGTTCAGTAACAAAGCAAACCCACTTAACGTGTAGCTTTAACGGATACGTGTTTGTGTTTCTGAGACGGTCCTCAGGCAGCAGTCTGAGCGCGTCCCCGTCGGTCCTACAGTTCTGTGACCCGGCCCCCCCCCCCACCCCTGGGCCCTGTCCGCGTTGTTTGGGGTTGAAAATGAAGCCACACTGAGTGATTTGCGTGAAGAGGCCACTCGGGTCACCGCGCCGCACTTCTGAAAAGCCCAGTAATATCTCCACCTCCATTCCGTCCACGTCCCGCCCCCGCCTTCAAAAGACACTCCATTTCACACTTGTTTACCGCTCTCCCCGGAGATCTAAAGTTCAGAAATCGCATGCATTTTTAATTCCAAATTAAGCCCGGGAAAAGGGAGGGGGGTGAAAGAAATTCCGTGTTGCCACTTTTTTTTTTTTTTTTTGACAAACATGACCTCCCCTTCGCCGCGCTTTGCCGGGGGGGGGGATTAGCGGGAACAAAAGTTAGCCCCGTGCTCGCACCAGGGCTTAAGGCTAGTGGGGCGCAGATTAGAATTTCCTCTCACCCTTCAGCGAGATAAGAGGAACCCGGACATCAGAAACATAATGAAGCGATCCCCTACACGCCCGAGAACAGTCGTAATTCTAAACAGTTATGCAGATTCCTCCCGTGTTTTTAATGCTTTTAACATGATCTGGCTTATCAAAAATGGGACGAGCCCCTCCTGGTATTGTCCCCCCGCATGCACCGCTGCTGCGATTCGGCCTTATCTCCCAATAATTACCGGGACTCGGGGACGTGTACGTGGGATGAGGAGCGTGGCAGGGCCGGATGTCGGGGGCCGCGCTGACAGATCTCGGGCTCTCCATGCTCTCAATTAACTGGAGAGCTGCAGGTTAATGGAAGTTGTGATTGGGGGAAGAGTGTTGTTTCGGAGAAAGGGTTCGAGATCCACTGTTATCGTAACGCTGGCGCAGCGTTTTCAAGACGGTTCAGAACGGGATGAAGTCGCGGGTTTTGTTTCTGGAAAACAGGGCGGTGCGTGTAGAGCTATACCTACTCCATGAACCCGAACTTTCCTACACATTTGTGCCATCCCAAATCTTCACAGACAAGTTGATACGTACCTGTCTGGTCTTTGTGTGTGCCCTCAGTCACGCAAAACGACTTAAGATGTTGTTAGCTCTTCCACGGGGACACACAAAGACTAGACAGCTACATATCAACTTGTCTAAGCTCAGGTAAGAACAGATCTCAGTATGGTTCCTTTAAGTGCTTCCTCTTTAACATGTAAGTCTCTACTTTAGTCATTATTAGCTTAGCTTGACTTCACATGTGACCCATTTACCCTGGTTACATGTTTTCCAACCACTCCAAGTGCTAACGGTATTTACAACTCAGATCAATGTAGAACAATCCTGAACCACGCAATTACACGACAAACAATCATTAAAATAAAATTATTGGGATTGAGAAAAGTAAACAAACTGCTAGCTTGTGAGCTAAAGACATTTGAGACCTACAAATGTCTTGTCCTGAAACTCTGAAGAGGCACCAAGAGCCCCCCCACACCTGCAGCACAGTGGAGGCGTCACAAGAGGAGCTACAGGAAACAAAAAAGGGACAAACGAGGAGGTATCCGGGCGAGACTCACAGCTAAGGCACACATGCCTTCTAATGGAGGTTCACATGAGACGGATTACCAGCTAAACTCTTTCCAGATGATGGGGAAAGACTGTTGTGGAGCGGAGGGAGCTGCGAAGGAGGAAGAGGAAAGAGGAGGAAGTGGAGCTGATCAGTGCAGGACACCATGCACTTACTTACTTACTGTACAGTACGGGCAGAAGCAAGGTGGATTGAATGTTTTTTAAATGCCATTCTTAATGTCCAAATACTACATTTTGATAAAAATAGATGCCAATAATCCTCATTTTAGAATATTATTATTTATTATTATTTTAGATTAGATGTTGCAGTGCTTTCAGTTTTAAAGCCACAATCAAGTAAATGATCCTTAAAAAGTTGCCACCTGCCACTGAGTAAAGCTGTCGTTTTGCAAAACAAGCACCAAGTCCAAAATACAAAACACAAGCGTCCGCTTTCCTGCTGCTATCGCCCGGCGCAGAGGCACCTTCTCCAGAGTGTGCTGGAGTGAAGGGAGCTGCTGGAGGTACAGGTCGGGGCCTAGCGGAGGGGAACAGAGGATTATAGGCGGGCGCTGGACTCAGGAGGTCCGTCAGATTATACCTCACTCCAGGCAGGACTGTATCAGGAGCACCAGGCCCGGGAGGAGAGCGCTTTACCCCCCGTGTCCGAGCCGTCGTCCGGCGCTCTGGACCTGACGCTTCACTGCTCTAACCCCTGCGTCGCTGTGGCCATGTTGGAGGCAAGGTGACAGGAGGGGAGGAGAAAAGCTCCCTGGAATCTCACCAAGAGCTTAAAAGTGACAAATTATGCAAATGTTTATGTGTTTCCTTTCTTTAAATGTTTACTCATCATGAAGTTGAGTTTTGTTTGAAGGCATAGAGACTGAATAATGTCTGCAAAAACATTTATATGCCATATTTTAATGCGACATAAGTTAGAAGTTGTGAAGGATAAATGCTGGGTTTAAAAAGCCTGGAACAAAAATGATGTTCTCCCATGTTTCTTGAAGTGAACCATCATGGGGGGCAGTAATGAGTGCCTTAGACCTCCAGAGGATGGCGGGCGAAACATGGAGGAGATGCAGCCTGACACGGAGCTCCTCCCTGGGGCCGCCGCGCCGCAAACAGCCCCCCCCCCCCCCCACCACCCTTCTCCCTCCTCACGGATCTTTTACTGAAGACGCGGAGGATTAAGAAGGAAAAGCACCGCGGGCCCCGGCTCTGTCGGCCGGCGTTAGGAAGACCAAACTCCGTGGTTATGATCTTTTTGCACAAACAGGTCAGAGGCACCAGGAGGAGCGCGGGGCTGAGGACTACAGCTCCTGGTGGTTCCCTCAGATGTGAAATCTAATGGAAGTTGTCAAAAAGTATTCTGTCCCGGGGCAGCCCGAGTGGGCGCACGTCAGGGCAACCCATTCTCCCCAGCTCTTTTCGCAGCCGCTTACAACGAGTTTGGACGGACTCTGTTTTACAACTTTTACTTTTTATTATTCATTCCAGTTGTATTTCCTCGTATATATTGTCAAAGTCACTTCTGATCATCAAAATAAGAAAAAGATAATGAACACCCAATAGAAATGTGTCAATTATCGAAATAATTTGACCACTGAATTAAGCCTGGCAGGTGAAAATATAGATTTTTCACACAGTGATCTTTGTGGAGATTTTTACTTTGTTTTCTCCTTGAACATCTTAGTTTTGATATTAGAGAATAAAAAAGACAAACGTACGATGCTTATTTTATAACGTTTTGTAGCTGGCGAGGCAGAGTTATCCAGGAAGTAGCTCCAACATCGCTTCATAAACCCGTCTTTCCCTCACACATTCATTCACAAATATTGACATATTTTACATCCACTGTCCTAAAGGCTTCCCGAGATGACGCTATAATCCAAATATGGTCATTTCCTTTCTGGGAGTCACCTGTATGAAAGACCGCGTTAAAAACTTCAGCGACGCTTTTCTCTAAATGAGGTTTTTGCTCCACTCATGCATTGACCTCTCCTACAGACTCCAAACTTTACAGGCTTGGACTTAACAATATTAGTTTTTTTCAGAGGAATTTTTTAATATATAAATTCCTAGATGGATTTAACACAAAAAAAACAAGGTGAAATTAGATTTTTAAAAGCTTATTCCAAAACTAAACAAGATCCAACATCCATCTGAAAGATAATACAATACATTTAAGCCTGGGTCGATTTATTATTTACATTGAAAATATCAGCAATTTTGACAATTTTTAGGCATAAAATTTAGAAAACATTTTTATACGAATCGTTATATTCATGTCAGTAATCTACAGCAAAAGTTTCAAATTGACGTCACAAAATGTTTTGTTTTGTTCCTTTCTCACCTGCAGTGTCTCGCCTTAATTATAAAACACTTCATCAATAGTGAGCTCGCTGGTTGGCTGCTCTTAAAGCTCCATTTAAACAAACTCATCCCTGGAACAATACAGTTAGTAATGCAAATGATAAGGAAAAGTTAAACATATTTATATCTCATATTTATATCAGCCATCTACAGCAGGAGTTTCAATTGTTATCACATTTAAAAAAAAAAAAATCCCCATGCACCTGCAGTGTCTTAATATGAAAAAAATTGCACCTAGTATACATTTTTTTAATGCTAAATGATAGTTTGGATCCTAAAGTGACTCCTCTTAAGTGTCACTACGATCCTCGGTTAAACCCTATCAATAAAATCACATGTTCATAATTAATGCTCCAGTACGTTATGACTCTTAAACAGAAGTCTCCTCCGCGGCTTCTGAAAACCTCGGGATTAAAGACCTTGTCCGTAAAATAAATGATCTGGTTCAGCATTTGTGGATTTTACATTTGGATATTTACTATTCTCTGCTTCTCCACCACCGCGTCCTCCAATCTGCGCTCCAAACTCTCGCCTTCGACTGTGGTGTCTTTGTGGCCGGATAGTTGGATGCTGCCTGCTTTTCGATAAACATTTATATTAAAACTGATTTGCCTCCATCCCTCCGAGCTGTACGTTCTCCTCCCAGTCCCTCCGATCCGCACAATCTGCTCTCCGTCTCCAGCCCGAGTCTTTTCCCGCTCGCGCCACTTAGCTCATTCCTCATTTTGTGAAATAATTATAGTTTCTTTTGGACTTCTCACTCGGGCACGCGGCACATATCAAACCCTTCCCCGAGTTTTGGCTCGGCTCTCATTAATAATTCACTGGTGGAGACTGGAGGATTTTAGTGCAATTTGCAGCTGCACAGTGGCGGTTATTGTTGTACAGAGGGAAACATTTCCACCGTCTCTGGACTGAGCAGAGATACTGCCTTTTGGCCGCACCTCAGCCCCGTCCTGTGGCTCTTCAGTCCACGGAAAAGATCTCAACGAACTGACAGAAATTTAAACAATAATCATCATATAATTTGATTCATTTTTAAGCTTCATTTGAATTATTGATCACGACTCCTGTTGTGAGCATATGGGATTTGATCAGAGAAAAATCTTTGGGATTGTTTATTTTGAAGACGCTTGCTGATAACTATTTCTTTTTAAGAGGGCATCCTGACAAATCATATTAATTAAGGATTCTTTGCTGAGAGGCCAAGGTTCAAATCAAATCATCCAAAACTGACAACAGAACTCATTTCTGTCCTGAAAAGATATTTCTGAATTAAACGTCATGACAGTTAAAAAATAAACAAGCTAAAACTGCTTGATCTTTTAGTCCGTCGCAAAAAGCTTTCACTAGTGTTGCTGATCTTGTGATGGGCTAACTGTGTATAATAATGTTAAGACGACAGTTGGACTGAAAGGAGACAATGTGAGAAAGCTCTGGGTTTTCCACTGCGCTCATTTTCTATTAGTAACATTTCAATTATTCCATATATTAACATTAGACCTAACTCAATATGTAGTAAGCAAAAGAGTCAAACAAATCCTTAAAATGATTGAAACTCTCATATTAAATTCAAACCCCCTATGAACACTGCGAAAAGCAAACAACTAGATTAGTTTAAATGTCTCGATTTGAGCATAATCATTTACATTTGAGTTGTTTGGACGAGTGAACATACAGTTGGGCATTTTACCTTCGATTATTTCGCTTGTCCTGAGATGTTTCGGACTCCTTTCAATACATTTCATATTTATTTCAGATTCATGTCTTCGTGCCATTCGAGCGAGATGACCTTAGAATTCATCTGAAATGTCAAAATGTTAAAACGAGATAAATATTCTTAATTCACGTCATTTAAACGTGTACTTTTTGTAGTGAACATATTGATATTGTTTAAACTAATAACCCAGTTTCACGCAGATTAACAATCATCGACTTATATTCTCAGATGTCTTATTTATCATTTTGAATATTTCATTATGAACATATTTAAAGCTCCATATGAGTGATTCTATAAAGGACTGTCGCTCTGTTTCTGGGGTGAGAGGTCACACACTTGAGCGTGTGCTGCCGCTTTCAAATACATGGGGTTTCGCTGCCCTCTGCTGGCGCCGGGCTGTAACGACACATCACACAAATCAGCAGGTTTAAAGTGTGTTTATCTTAGACCAGGGCTAATCGTCGAAGTCTGTGCTTAAATGTGTGACGCAACTTTTACTTCATGATCATAAGACGTGTTACTTTTGGAGTTTCAACATCTGCCCCATTACAAACAGCTGCATTATTAACAAGATGTTCCTAAAGCTAATTCTAGGACTACAACCTTTGATAAACAGATCAGATAACACTTCGGTTAATGGCCCTTTAACTGTTCGTCTTGTTCCGACTCACTGCATTGAGTTTCCGATACCGATACCTGAACGATACCTTTTCCGATACCTATACTGAAATATTTGTCTTCTAGAGCCAGGAAACTTTACAATATCGGGTTCATCTCCAATGTCGAGAATTGTGTGGGAAAAATGGGAGAAATAATGGCAAATTAAGGGAAATAAAATGGGAGAATGGAGGGAAAGTATGTTAGTAGTGAAACATTAGCAAATATTAGGGTAAAAAAGTGGGAAAACCAGAAAAAATTGGGGTGTAATAAGGAAATAAAAGGGTATAATGCAAAAAAAAAAATAGCGTAAAATGGGGCAAACGTTTGGCAAAAAAGCTAGTATTATTTAAACAATACTAGTCTGGTATCAGAAAAAGTCAAGGTACTACAGGTATAGCAAAGTTTAAAGTATTGAAACCAGGTACTGAAAAAAACCTACTAAGGAAGTGACTTGGTTGTTTCAACTCAAATAAAGAATTTATTCCCCCCTTTTTTCCCCCCAACGTTCACACCATTTTTACCCCAAATAATAATAATAATTTTCTTATTTCGCCCCAATTTTTTCTTATTTTCCCAATTTTTCCCCCTCATTTTCGCAGATTTTTCATGACTATTATCTTTCCTATTTCACCCCATTTTCCCCTTTTATTTCCCTATTTTTGCCAAAATTTCTCCCATTTTCCCCCATTTCTCGACAATGGAAATGAACCCAATATCGTAAATTTGCCACACATTATTGTTTTGTTTTCTGGCTCTAAATAAAGTATCATTCAGGTATCGGTATCGAAAAACAAGTATCGGTTAAGTCCTGGTATCAAACTAATAACAGTCTCCAGCCTCGGTGTCTAAAAGCATCTCCACGCATGGCTGCTGCAGAAACAAGTTGGTTATAAAGTCTGTAGTTCTGGCAGAAAGTTCCCGGTGTGCACCATTTGCCGACACTTGACCAAACCCAAGTCCCTCCGCGGGCGACAGTGGGACACAATGGCCCCGCGTGTGAAGCCTGAGTGAGTCTGAGCCGGGCTGACAATACATTTGTGTGGAGCCGCACCTTGGCGCAGACAAAGCCAAAGTGACAGAGGTCTGGTCGGGGGGTCACTTTTTGCAGACGCCACACGGCTATATTTGGCTGGTGTTTATCCGTACGAAATGGGGAGGGCGATCCGGGCAGGAGTGTCCCGGAGACACTGTCAGGAGGGATAGAGTTGCGTCTTTCCTGTAACGCAGCTGACCCCCCTGGTCGCTGCTACCTTGTCATTTCACAACACGGATCAAAGCCCAGACAAGACGGAAATAGCCCCGACCTTGGGACCGGGGAGATGCGGGTGACAAGCGCGGCTCACACGCAAAGATGCACACGCACACGCGGGACACAGGTCTGTGCAGGGCGACAGAAAACACGTGAAGAAGAACACGGACTTGAATAGAATATAACCCAGCCAGAACTGATTCGACTTCGGCATTTACATCCAGCATGTTTACTTTATCTGGCAACAACTTTAAACCCACCAGCATTGTCTCCACCGGCTTTACCCAAATCAAAAAGCTTCTCGAATGCCTATTGAAAGTTAAGACCTACAAAACTGAGCATAACTTTTTGGTCGTCGCCGCATTTTTGTTTCATCTTCTTTTTCACTGTGTTTTCGGGGGTTTTGTTCTCATTGTTTGGTTGCTCTTCCAAGAAGCTTTTAGATTTGGGTAAAGCCAAGGAGATATTGGAGAATTGGAGAAAATGTGCTTGGTTCAGGTGAAGGTACCAACATGACTTCTGCCATATTTTAATCTATGATTAGCAACATGTTCCTAAACCCATTAGTTTCCTTTAACCTCTTATCTCCACCTAAACTGGTTCAGCTGTACCCAAATCTAAAAGCTTCTGGACCGGAGAGCAACAGTGTAATGCCTCATTTGAAAGCTAAGGCCTTTTTGTCATGTTGTCAGTGTGTTTGTCACATTTTTTAAATGTTCTTGTCTCTTCTTTGTTGCATTTTCTTAGTTCTTTTAGTCGAGTTTTTTCCTTGAGTTGTTGCTGCGTTTTCATTTTTATTGTATTTTTGTCTCTTTTTTGTTGCATTTGTGTTGTTTTTCTTGTAACAATTTCATTACATTTTTGTCACTTTTCCAATGCTTTGACTTTTTTCCCCCTACACACTTTTATATTGAGCTTAATAAAATATACTCTTACTGTGTGTTTGCCCTCCTGGTCAGACGTGTTCATTGTGTGGTGTTTGGCGCCATCTGCTGGTCGTCTGTAGAGCAGTGAATCCTTGGTAACAAAATGGTTCCTCCTCCTCCTCCTCCTCGTCTGCACCTGTTCTCCGCTGACTGCTCGTGTCTTTATCCTCTCCGACAGCGGCTCGGGGCCGTGTACCTGAGCCTCTGTCATCAGACGGGGAGCAGGGGGGGGCTGCAGAGGTAATTAATCCTCACTCAGGATGCTGCCTGTGGAGTGTGGCACTGTGGCCCCGGGGCCCGGCACTGACAGGTTTAAACACGGCACCTGACTCCACTGAGATGCACCTTAACACAGCTGTCAGTCCGTCAGATACGAACACCATCCATGACACTTTTACACAGGATTCTCCCTCCTCGGTTTCCTACAGAACACAGATATAATGTTGTGGTGTTTTGGACTTTAATGAGTTACTTCTGCATATGTGGATCTTTTTATTTAGTCAAATGTCTTTCTGACAACTTGTACATTTGTAAATAACAATTATGCACTTCATAATTTCCACACAATGACTGGAGGAGGTCAAAATGGAGACACGGTGAAACATTCTGCAGGCTGACGACACTGAAAACTGTCAGAGCAGAACATGTTATTGGTTAAAAACAGTCAATACTTTTCCCAGAAATGTGGAGTCCCAGATCAGAGTTGGCGACACATCATGTTTGATTGTGCCACGTACTTCACAGTCTGTAACTTTGTGCTGTGTGGGTAAAGTGTGTCCAGGTGCCTGTGCTCTCCTCTTTGGAGCAGTAACTTTGTTGTGATCCACACTGGAGTTTATATAAGCCACACTCCGGTGCGTGCTCCTCATGTGGAGGACACGTGTTCTCTCAGGAGCTGCTGGCCCTCAGAGCGGCCCCGAGCGTCTCGATGAAGCGGTGGACGTCACTGAAGGAGTTGTAGAGCGGGACAGGAGCCACTCGCAGCACACTGGGCTCCCGCATGTCGCACTGCACACACGGCAAGACAGCAGGAGAAAAACAACTGGATTTGTATAACACAGACATGTTCATAAAGCGCTTTACATGAGACAATTAAACTATCACTCCACACTTGGGGGTGTTCAGCTTCCTCTGAGAGAGGCTGAACATGAGGAGAACATGCAAACTCCACGCAGAAAGGCCCCTCCAGGTGGAAATCGAACCCGGATCTTCTAGCTGTGACGTATATAATAATAATAACCACTGCACCACCTTTTTGGTCCGATTGGTCTCTACACTAATCTAATCTCATGTATTAAATTAACTCAATACACTTTCCTCCATAGATTTATGTGAGAAATCCTAACTTCAAAGGCTGTTGTTTTTTCTCCCTTTCACCGTCCAGAGAGTCCTTGTTTACGAAGCATTTGTCAGTAAAATAATACAAATGGCGGTCACCACAAAACAAACATTATCTCGCCTTGTGCCGTCGCTTGGAGACTTAGAAATGATGCTTCTGCTGGACATTCAAGGAAACATTTCCCTTGTGGAGACATTTTAATAACCCAGAAATTAAAATGAGTGGTTGAATGTGAAGAAACTTTTTGCTATGAAAAAGCGAAATCTTTTTGCAGAATTATTTAAGTGCATTTTTTAATTGGGCTTTTAAACCCTTAAAACAGGTCCACTCAGAAGTCATAGAGATACACTTATCAAATTCACAACTCTTTTTTGTATTAAATATGTGCAGTATGTCAACTAATTAAAAACATCTACATTCCTAAACAAGCCAAAGTGTGAAGAGTCATCTCTAAATGTACTGGTGTTGGTCACATGCAGCGGCTCGTCTTCAGTGACTTACTGCGACTCCTCTCTTCTCCAGCTCCTGGAACACTGTGCGGATGGGCAGGGAGAAGCAGAGGGAGAGCTGGCAGCCCCTCTGCTGTGGGTCTGCGGGCGTGAGGATGTGCACGTGGGCTCTCTGGGGCTGGGACGGGTCCCGGGTGTAGTAGAGGCGGATCAGGTACTCCAGATACCCGGTCAACAGGACGGACTTCCTCCTCAGGGCCGCCATGCCCGCTTTGTGGAACACCTTCACCCACACGAGCACAAGAGAGCTTAGGATATGCTTCATGTTCAACACCTCTAAAGCCCGTCTGAACTGCGCACAGTCTCTGTAGTTCAGCCTTACCCAAATCTAAAGGCTAAAACAAGACGTAAACAAGGATAAAAACACACATGAGGGGTGACTCTGGCCTATAAGCGGTACGTGCCGGTCAAGAAGCTTTTAGATTTGGGTAAAGCTGACCAGGAGAAAATGTGTTTGGTTAAAGTGGGGGTTAAGAGATCAATTCAAACTTATACTACAACTTTTACACATTTATAAATTCAGTGCATTTTTTGGACGAGTTTGCAAAGCAATGTGTGGAATAAAGCTAAAGTGCAGCCTTCATGGGAGCCTTTGGAACACAAGATAGTTGTTTTTGTGTTTTTAATGAAGGTCTACTGTAAAAAAAAGTTACAAAGTCACTGGTATAAGATCGACATTTCTTCAAAATGTTTCTACAGAGACCGAACGCACTCAGTTTTAATCTGATTTAATGCTTTATAATAACTTCTAAGACCTTCATTTTGGCATCATTTATTTTATTACTTTCAAGGCTTTTCACATTTTCTCCAGTTTGGCTTTACCCAAATCTGAAAGCTTCAAAAATGAGAGGAAAACAAGGATGAAAATGCAGCAAAAAAGTATTAAAAAAAAGTTACCAAAAAAGCAACAAAAATAATCCATGAAAGTGAAGCAAAAACTCAACAAAATAGTGGCAAAATGAGAAGAAAAACAAAGTAAAGAAGGGATGTCAACATGACAAAAACACAATCTGTTCAGAACAGTTTAGATCAGTTTTGTAGGTCTTGGCTTTCAAATGCCGATAGGCTGTACGCTCCAGTCAAGAAATATTTAGATTAAGGTAAAGCTGAACTGGAGAAAATACACTCGGTTAAGATGGGGTTAAGAGGTTAAAGGCCCTATGCCTGATTTTTGGATTGCAAACAATGAAAGAGGAAGCCACTAAATTAAAATGTTAGCTGTGGTCCAAACTCATTCATAACTTTCCTAATATATTTGTAGCATCCAAATTCTTTACAGGGACAAGTTTATAGGCACATTTCACAACTTGCAGGGTCACAAAAATGCTAGAAAAATAGCCTAAAGGTTCATAAAATGGAAACAAACGTTTTATAATTAGATACACACTGTTCTCCACAAACGCTTGAGTTTACAATATACTAGAGGACAAAATAAATTTCATCCCATTTCTAGAAGTAAAATCAGGTATAGCTCCTTTAATGAAACCCTGTTTAAGATTTAAAAGCCCAGTACATGATTATCTCTAGTTTAGAAATCATGACAGAGGGAGCGAGACCAATGGGCCAAACTTTTCCATTTGCATTATTAACATCCCTGTTGTTCCAGGGATGAGTTTCTTTAAGTAGAGCTTTAAGATGACCAGACAGGTACGTATCAACTCGTCTAAGCTCAGGTAAGAACATATCTCAGTATGGAAATATTTGAAAGTTTGAAACTTCTGCTGTAGATTAATGAGGTTTTCTGTCATCTTATGTTTTCACTTAAAATTAAGATACTTTATCCCTAAACATGGTTTTCGGCGACAAATTCTAAATAATGGATTGACCCAGGTTTAAATTTTTTTTTTTTTTTGTTTGCATATTCAGGACACGTGGACATAAAACGTCAATATTTGTGAATGAATGCTTGAGGGAAAGCCAATGTTGTAGCTACTTGTGGGATATCTCCACCTCGCTCACAAAACGTCAAACAATAAGCATCATGCAGGGCAAGTTTAGGAAAAAGAAAAGTCTTAGCTTGCTCTTAAAGGGATATTTCAGGATTTTTGACATAGGGCCTCATTTCCTAGTTATCCAAAGTGTTTTGAATAGTTTAGGTTTGCTAGGCTAGTGCTAGGCTAATGCATGTCTATGGTAACTAGTAGCCTGCATTAAATTTGAAGAAGAAGAAGAACTTTATTTAAATAGCGCCTTTCACAGACATAGTCACAAAGCGCTTTACATGAGACAATTGTATATTCACTCCATACTCAGTGGTGGAAAACTACATTTGTAGCTTCAGTTTCCCCTGGGGGAGACTGACATAAGCGCTTTCGCGACTACACACGTCTGCGCCAACAGACCTTCTGACCACCACCATACATTCACTCACACACATCACCTGGCCTATTGTGCATGTTTTTAGTGGTAGGGGAAACCGGAGTACCTGGAGGAAACCTACGCAGACACGGGGAGAACATGCAAACTCCACAGAGAAAGGCCCTGTCCAGGTGGGAATCGAACCCGGACCTTCTAGCTGTGAAGCACGAGCGCTAACCGCTGCGCTACCGTGCCGCCCAAAGCACAGAGCACCTGAGGCAAATCACTTAGAACACCAGACTACCTATATAAATGTCTGTGTTGACTGAATCATTATTGAAATATTACCATAACTAATTGAGCAGCATCAGCCTCCTGGTTGTAGCTACGCAGCGGCGGAGTGATCTGCTAGCTTACCGGATCTACAGTAGTTTGTTTACCTGCGGCCGCATTACTACACGTGGAATTCACAAAGGAGCTTTCTACAAATCAGATATGGCAACGTTTGGAGGACGACCCCATGATTTGGAAGAGGTTTTTAATGCAGGCTACTAGTTACCATAGACATGCACTAGCCTAGCACTAGCCTAGCACCACTAAACTCTTTGAATATAAGACCTGCATGAATTAAAACATACTGTATATATATATATATATATATATATATATATATATATATATATATATATATATATATATATATATATATATATATATATATATATACAGAAATCCACATCACTCTGGATAACTAGGAAATGAGGTCCCATGTCAAACATCCTGAAATATCCCTTTAAATGTTTTGGATGGTACACTAGCATGTGCAGTACCTGTAAGCTGGCCTGCAGGGGGCACACCAGCAGGATGGGTTGGTTTGACAGTCTGAATCCACTCACTCCGGGCTGCAGATCCAACACTGAAACACGTTTGGACATTTGGAATAGCGTGACCAAAACATTCTCAAGTTTAAGAGTAGTTACTGGGGTGTAACAGTCACTAACATGAACCGAAATTACAATTCATGGACATTTATCCAGACTATTAGATTATTTCTTCAATCCACTTCTTTGTCTTTCCTAGTTTATTAATAAGTATCAAACCAGGCTTTTGCACAGATTCATCCAACAGAACAAAGATTGGATCATCAGAGCGATGACAGGGACAATAACATCAGCACATGTATCTGACACAGCTTAGGTTCACCTGAGGATCCTGAGGATGACAAGTCTGTGCTTAAGGGATAAAGTTTTACTGTTAAAATAAGGATCCACTACACTTGGGTTGTAAAATGTCGGCCAGTCACAAGAATTACCAGCCATTATAAAAAATGCATGAATGTGTTAACAACAATGCACCTACATTTATTCATAGACCGAGCGCTACACGAGTGCTTTAGTGGGTCCAAAAACACGGCTATTTCTAATGAAGGAACGACGTGAGAAAGATGAAACAGCAGCTCAAAACATACTGTAAAGTTGTGCTCGTGGAGACGATGGAGAGCGGACTTACCCCACTCATCTGCACAATAACTCAGACAGGGCGTAAACCATATCGCTGGCCTTATCCAGCTCTGTCTGCGGCTTCAACCTGGTTGTATGTGAGATCTCATGATGGCGGCTCACATTCCACGTAGCCCCGATTAGTAAAATCACTGCCACCACTCAAAAGACAACTCAGATAAATAATACACCAAAATATGTCCAAGGTGAGGTCCATTTTTGGTACCATTTGTTAAAAATATACCAAATGGTTCACTAGTGACCGAACCGAAGGTGCTGACCCCAAACGGTTCAATACTTTACGTGTACTGTTACACCCCTACGAGTTACTCTAACAGATCTCTTACCGTTGTTCATTTGGAAGCGTGTACTGAGGTCATGACCCCACCACCCCGTCAGCCTGCAGTTCAATACATAAAGCAAATAAGAACCAAAGTAAAGGTGGATAAACAAACAGCTGGACTGTGTGGGACTCACGCTGGTTTGATGGTGTCTTTGTGTTTGTTGTGGATAAATGCTCCTGCCAAACCTCCAGCTCCGGAATTTAAATACTACAAGTTCATCAGCACAGTTTAGATACTACAAGAGCATCTCAAAATTACTGCCACTAATGTAGTGTTCACACCTTGTAGGAGCACCAGCAGGCGAAGTCCACTTCCCAGTCATGGAGCTGCAGCACAGCGTTTCCCGCGGCATGAGCACAGTCAAAGCCAACGTAACAGCCCTGGTAACATCAAACAGTGTCACACACACAAACCAGCAGGGCGGCGGTGTTGGCGTCCAGTACCTTCCTGTGACCGGCCGCAGTAATGGCCGCCATGTCGAAGAGCTGCCCGGTGTAGTACTGGACTCCAGGGAACATCACCACAGCGATGGACTCCCCCTCACTCTCGATCATATCCAGGATGTCCTCTGTCCGCAGAGTCTCCTCCCCCTGAGGACACGAGTCAATGAGGGACATCCAAGACATTCAAGACGTTTTCAAACTGTTTCCAAGGCACATAAGGTTTTCATCATTTAGTGAGCGTCAGTAATCACGCTAACAAGGCAAAACATCATCAATCCTACAACTACCCCGTACAGATGGTGACATGTACTGGTAATTGCAATTCAACACAGTACAAAACTTATAGCTGATGCTATGCAAAAATACTTCATAACTAGTGCTAATGTTCAACTCCAGTCTCTGGTTGGGCCTTTCTAATCTACTAACTAAACTTACCTACACACTGTATAAATCCTTCATATACACACACGGTGCTATTTACAAATGGATCCATTTCTGTTTCGATTTCAGCCAAGACTTAACTTGAGAGGTGAATATTTGAAAGTTTTATGTTCTTTAATAGGTAAAGGCAGACTTATCCTGGGGTAAGCGTGTTCATAGATACATACAGGCCTCGGGGACAGCAGCAGCATGCTCTCCTCAGGGTCCTGTCCTCGCAGAAGGATCTGAGACTCCACTGCATACTGACAGAACACAGAACAGAGGATTGTGAAGTCTGGTTTCTAATTATTCGATCATGTTCTTCAAACACCATTACCACCTTTTTAACTTAAGGTACAGTGCAATAAGTCACTTTGTAAGTTTCAAGTTTCAAGTTTAATGGTTTTGTATAGCCCAATATCACAACAGACGTCGCCTCACAGGGCTGTACCAAACAATAAGTGTAATAAGTGACATTTTCTTGAAATAAGTACTTTTGACCTGAATTTGAGTCTAGTTTCAAGAAATCTGTCCATGGGGCAAGTAATTTACACTTGGATTAAGATAAAACAGTTTTATTTCAGGTGATTATTCATCTACCGTAAATTCCGGTACCTGAATATAAGCTGCACCAACAAAATGTATCAAGAAAAAAAATGTGCACATACATAAGCTAGCGCATTTTAAGCTTCATCGGCCGCTGGAAATACAGGACTTTTCTCTTTGAGCACGGTCAAATATATCAAGAGAACGGTGGCCTACAGGTACATTTACTATATTTAAGTGTCTTAAGAACTTTGATGATATTATTCTTTAGACGAGCGTGTGTTAATTTGTGCCAAAGCACCGGTCACAAAGGGACGCCTCCTCAGAAGTGTGGTTGTGTTTAGAACCGCCCTCCTCGGGATATCTGAACACGGCTCCGGCCCCCAGAGGGTCCTGGTGTTGGAAGCTGCTCTGAGCTGGGTTCGTGATGAATCGCTCGAGGCTTTTGATGAATTTCACCCGCATTTCATTCAATAATATCTCTGAGGTAGGGCCGTAACTAATGATTATTTTGGTTATCGATTTATTCTTCTTTTTTTTTATCACATAACGCTTAAGTGGCGCCACGTGTTGATGGAGTAAACCTAAAATTAGTTTATTTTTTTCTTGGAGACTATTAGTGCCAATTCTGCTTTCATGATTAGTTGAGGCACAGACACCAGTGTGCAGTGAACTCTGCAGACAGAGGACAGTGATAGGGTTTGCACATGTTGTGCAGATGACTGTAAATATGTTGCCCCATGGACAGATTGTTTTAAATTAGACACTCAAATTCCAGAAAACAGTACTCACAATATGTAATGAAAATGTTACTAATTTATTTATGGGCTGCAAATCAACCAGCCAAATGTTTCACTTTTTTTAACACTTAGTTAAAGCATAGGTTTGCGCTTATTTCTGGTCATTATTCCTTTTTTTATGTTGTACTGTATATATAATATATTATATATGATATGTCAAATTGATTGAAGTTGT
The DNA here is from genome assembly GCF_951799975.1 of Gobius niger. NCBI lineage: Eukaryota > Metazoa > Chordata > Actinopteri > Gobiiformes > Gobiidae > Gobius > Gobius niger. The sequence continues at coordinate 16,092,725 of NC_136874.1, forward strand.
TATTGACCAATCAGATTCCAAAGTGCTGCCCCATCCACCCCCTGTGCTTTAGAGATTAGATCGGGCCCAAAAAATCAAGCCCGACCCGACCCCGCGGTTATAAAGCCCGACCCGACCCAGCCCGAGCAATTAACGTGAATTGTCAGCCCGAACCCGAAACAAACCCGACGTAAATAATTATTTATCTAAGGCTCAGATAGGTGCATCTGCACAGCAGCACCATGTTTGCGAGGTACGCGGCTACGCGCACGCAGTAGCGCACATACCTGAGTGGGCAGAGACGTACGCAGCGCGGAGCAGACAGCGCCGCAGCTCAATGTGTCCTGTCTCCTCTTTTCCGTATCTCTCTCTCCTCCTCCTTCATGTTTCATAAACATCGCGCTCTACAAAAGCTACTTTTTACACAGTAACAGGAACCAAACTGCTTATTTATCCACTGTTAATGAAACGCTGTCCTGAGAGAAAGAGTGAAGAGTGATGTTCTCTGTGTGGCGCCGGTATCACAGCCTGACCATGCTGCGCCCGCCCCCCGCACCTGCACCACCTCCCTCCCGGACTCCTCTATTTTATATTGCGTATTGCCACATTTTGTATCCAATAGACTCCGCCTATTGCATAGACTTTTATTAGAGATTATAATGACATTAAAAGGCTCGGGCCTAAAATCTAACCTCTACTGTGCTTTAATACCTCTGTTAAACCACACGAGTGCTTGTAAACCTGTTTCACTGATGTCAGCACCACTGCAATGATATACTTTCAACTTAACAGTCTGTTGAGAGTTCTTTAAATGACGTACATGTCAGGTATGCATGTGCAGTATATGTGCTCACGTGATCTGAGGGAAAGGCTTTGGCCTCCAGGAGGATTTTGTGTCGAGAAGCCGTGGGTTTGTAGAAGGACAGCTGCAGAAATAGGGACAGATTCAGTAAGAAACAGATACTACAGACCAATAATGCCTTATAAATGCTGTTACTCGCCAGCAGTAAGTGCAGGTTAACTGTCAAGCCATTCATCAGAGCCACCTCCTCCTGGTTAGCACCTGGGAAACAAGGGGGACAGTTGGACATGCTAATTGAAACTTTATCCTGAATATACTGTACTGACAACTATAGTATTTCGACAGGAATAACAGTGTAAAACGTAGAGCTTCTTACCCACAATGTCCGCCATCATCTGCTCAATGTTGTTCTCAGCCCAGGCCCAGGGGCGACTGCCTTCTGTGTGACCATGGACACCCCTGTCCACAAGCAAGATGGGATTTAAGTCTTTTGTTCTGGATTTAGATACTTTGGGCTAAAAAAACAAGCTTGTGTATGGAAGCGCCCTCTGCTCTGAACCATAGACATAGGTGTTTGGTCTTCGAAAACATGGGAGGACTTCCGAATGTAAATTCGTTACATCCATCGATCTTCTTCTGCTTTTTCCGGAGCCAGTCTCAGTAGAGATGGCTTCCCGATCCACACACACCTCCTCCAGCTGTTCTGCGGGGACCCCAAGGTGACACCAGGCCACAGAGAAATAATCCCTCCAGCGTGTCCTGGGTCTTCCACGAAGCCACTTCCCAATGGGACATGCCTGGAACACCACCCGAGGGAGGCGACCAGGAGGCATTCGAAACAGATGCCCAAGCCAACTCAGCTGGCTCCTTTCGACATTAAGAAGCAGCAACTCTCCTCTAAAACTCATTTCGGCCGTCTCTATCAGCGATCTTGTCCTTTCGGTCAATACCCAGATCTCACGGCCATAGGTGAGGGTGGGAACGTAGATCAATCGGTAAATCGAGAGCTTTGCCCCCAACTCCGCTCCCTCTTCACCACGACAGACCGATACAGCGACCGCATCACTGCTGACACCGCACCGATCTGTCTCTCAATCTCCCGCTCCATCCGTCCCTCACTCGTGAACACGACCCCAAGCTATTTGAACTCCTCCACTTGAGGCAAGGACTCTCCACCGACCTGAAGAGGGGAAACCACCTTTTTCCGGAGGAGAACCACAGCCTCAAATTTGGAGGTGCTGATCCTGCAATCCAGCTGAAGGTCTTGATTTGATTAAGCCAACAGAATAACATCATCTGCAAATAGCAGAGACGATATCCTGAGGCCCCTGGCTGCGCCTAGAATAGTCATATAGGGAACAGGCCCTGGACCCCATACTACCGGATCATCCCCTACAGGGCACCACGAGGGATGCTTTCTCCAAATCCACAAAGCATATGTGTACTGGTTAGGCAAACTCCCACAAACCCTCGAGCACCCATTATAGGGTATAGAGCTGGTCCAGTGTGCCGCGAATGGTCCCCTGAGTCCCCAGCCTCTGCTTCCCCATCGGAAGAAGTGACGGTGGGATTGAGGACATCCTGGAAGTACTCCTTCCAAAGTCCGACAACATCCCCAGTCGAGGTCCGCAACTCCCCACCTTCCCCCTCCTGTGGCGCTGGATGGTTTGCCGTAATTTCTTCAACGCAGAGCAATAGTACTCCTCCATGGCTTCTCCGAACTCCACCCAGACCAGAGTTTTTGCCTCTCTGACCACACGAGCTTTGGCACGCTTGGCCTGCCAGTACCTTTCAGCTGCCTCCAAAGTCCCACAAGCCAACAAGGCCAGGTAGGACTCCTTCAGCTTGACGGCATCCCTTACTTCTGGGCACCACCAACGGGTTCGGGGGTTGCCGGACTGACAGGCACCAGAGACCTTACGGCCACAGCTACGAGCGGCCGCATCGACGATGGAGGAGGAGAACATGGTCCCCTCGGACTCCATGTCTCCAACATCCCTTGGTATCTGGGAGAAGCTCTTCCAGAGGTGGCAATTGAAGACTCCGCTGACAGAGGGATCTACCAGACGTTCCCAACAGACCCTCACAACACGTTTGGGTCTGCCATGACTGATTGGCTTCCTCCCCTGCCAGTGGATCCAGCTCACCACCAGGTGGTCATCGGTTGACAGCTCAGCCCCTCTCTCTCCCGGAGATCAAATGACACAACTACAAAGTCGATCATCGACCTCCGGCCTAGGGTGTCCTTTGCCTGGCCTGCCACACACTCTTCCTTTCTGTTCAAAAGAAGAACCGTCTGGACAGCTCCTCACAGCCTATCAATTCACGCTTTTACCCACATCGGTCCAATCACGCACCTAGAGGTGGGACTTCATTCCCCCAAGAGGCGGAAGCGTTCCTCGTAAAAAAGGACGTTTTTGAAAGGCCTTCCTGCCGTTTGTTAATGCGACGTATCTTAGTTGTATCGATTGGTTGATGCCGTCTGTCAATCACGCCCACCGGGAAATCGTTGAGATCATGCTTGCTCCCAGACTATATTTCTTTGAAATATCTATGAAAAAGCATGTGGTTTGGCAGGCCAGGCAAGTGTCCAGGTACTACATGTACTTATGGACAACCTAGTGCTTGAACATGGTGTTTGTTATGGACAAACTGTGACTTGCACATAATAACAGATAACAGAACATCACTTGGGTTCAGATTAGGGAGGCCGTTCTTCCCAATCACCCCTGTCCAGGTTCCACTGTTGTTGCCCACATGGGCGTTGAAGTCCCCTTGTCAAACAAAGAAGTCCCCAGTCGGAGCACCGTCCAGTACCTCTCCCAGGGAGTTCAAGAAGGTCAGGTACTCGCAATGATGTTGGGCCCATAGGCCGAGACAACAGTGAGATACCTGTCCCCGACCCGAAGGCACAAGGACGCGAACCTTTCGTTCACTGGGGCAAACTCTCATTTTTTTTTAATAAAAAATCAATAAGACAACACTCCAAAAACATATCTCCCCACTTGTCAGATATTTAATTTTGGAGGGATTTTTATGGACAGTAAGGAAAGGACTTTCTTTGTATAGTGCCTTTTACAGGCATGGTCACAAAGCGCAGTAGGCTTTATTAAACTGGACAGATAAGTTATTGCATGTGTCAGTAGGTTTGGGCGAAGTCCCCTTAATTGGCAGTTGACGATGTTTACAGTGAATTATCGCAGGGTTTCCTGCAGCGCCTTCCTGTTTATGCGGCTGCCTAAACAACACTGGGCCTCTGCCTTAACTACTTCTTCAAACAAGTATTTATTATTTATTTTGTTAATAAATAATTGTTCACTGTAGTAAGCAAAGAGTCTGGATTAAATATGTATGTGCACGGAAGGAATAGTTTTCATTTTTCTGATACTTGTGTATGTGCACGAAACATGCACGACGAGAGGAGTGTGTGAGTGTATGTTTGAGGGAGGTGTGCACTGCTAAACGATAAGAGCCCCTAACATTAGTTACTTTTACATGTCATCTCAAACATATAGACAAAGGTGCTAAAATGGCATACGTCTGGGCCCACTTGTCCAGCTCTTCCTCCAGGTACTGTCGGGCCAGTCTGGGCTGCAGTCCCAGGGAGTTTCCCACCAGGTAAATGCAGTCTGCAGAGCCGTCTGCCACCGACTGGTCAGCTGCCCAAACACACAGAGGGTTTAAGGCATTCCATATAGACCAGAACAGGATTACACATAAAGAATTTATTCACAAAACAGTATGATTTTTCACTAAATATTTAGCTATTTCAGTCAAATGCTCTCAGCTTAATGAAGTCATAATGGTTCAGTTAATAATGCAAATGTAGAATTTGGAGATTTTCTGTATAACTAAAGCAATTGAAATATTCAGTATGGTGTTAACTAACATTATTACAGAATTTGGTGTCAAGTATCCTTGTATATTTGGATGCTAATGAAATAAAATAAAGTAAAACATAGATTTTTAGAGTTCAGTGCACCATAATTACTGAACCCACTCTATACCAAATAGACTGACGGTCCTACTGTCACTGTGCCTGACTTACAGGGAGGCAGCTGGGACACTCGGGGCAGGAGAAACTCGTCTCGGAGCGGCCGCAGTGGGTCTTGTCGGTCCAGGTACTGGGCCACCTGTGCAGAGGAGGGAGCACAGCCCAACAGTGCACCGACCCTCTCCACAGTCTGAGTGGGAGTCAGGCCTTCAAACTGCTCCATTCTGTCCAGGAAGGGGAGCTACCGAGGAACACAGTCAATCCAAGCACACTGTAATGTCAAAGGTGTGTGAATATGACTGAATCTGCGGGGAAAGGGGGTAAACATGAATACAACTTTTAATTTGTTATATTATTTCAGATGTAGTGATAACCACACAGGAAATTAACAACATTTAACATTTATTTTAATTCATGTCCACAAACTCACTATCCTGCTGCTTAATATCCTCTAAAGGTTTATTTATGCCGACGCAAATGTAAAAAACTAACATACAATCATGATGCCGGTAATAATTGTACTGTTTTCCTTGTGTTTTCAAATGATATTTGTAGTAATTCCAGAAATGTAAACAAAAACACAAAGTTTGACACAATATCCGTTATCCCTGAATCGTTTCAGAATGATTACACCATCACATGAAAACAACTAACAGTATGACTAAAAGCGACTAGTAAGATATCTAAAGCAAATGTAGCTTTCCTTGACCAGTCCAGCCTTTACTGTAACTATACTTTTAGAATATGCATATTGTACAAAAGAGTAGCTTACATTGTGGAGCGGTGCATCTAATGGTCGGCTCTTCTCTGATCCTCAGCAAAGCGCTCTTTGGCCTCTGTCAGTGAACCAGGTTAATCATTTATGTTACATACAGTGCCTCTCGTAAGTATTCATACACCTTGAACATTTGCACATTTTGTCATGTTTACAGCCCTAAACATAAAGATTTTATTTTGATTATTTTACTGAACTTCCACACATAAGTAACAGACAACTGTGAAGTGAAAGCAAAATGATATATATATTATATATTTTTCAAAAAATAGAAAAGTGAAAAGTGGGGCGTGCATAAGTATTCATACAGCATTTTCTGAGTGCATTAAATTGCCTTTAAAACATTCCTCATGACTCCAGAATGTTCACACCTCACCCTAACAGTTAAATAGAGGCCACCTGTGTGTAATCTACTCTCAGTATAATTTCAGCTGTTCTTTTAGGCCCTCAGAGCTGTGGTCGGAGTGTGTTGGTCACTAAACAACATCATGAAGGTCAAGGAGCACCAGAGAGGTCAGGGATAAAGCTGTGGAGAAGTTTAAAGCAGCATTAAGTTATACAAAGATTTCCCAAGATTTAAACATCTCCTGGAGCAACTGTTCAATCCATCATTCAGAAATGGAAAGAGTAAAGCACCACTGAGAACTCACCAAGACGTGGTCGTTCATCTAAACTAACAAACCGAACAAAGAGAGCACTGGTCAGAAATACAACCAAGTGCCCCAAGATAACTCTGGAGGAGCTGTGAAGTCCTGCCGCTGAGCTGGAGGAATCTGTACATGGGACAACTATAAGTCGTATCTACACAAATCTGGCCTTCATGGACGAGTGGAAGAAGAAATACATTATTGAAAGGCCATAAGAAATTCCGTTTGAAGTTTGCTAGAAGTCATATGGAGGACACAGCTCCATGTGGATGAAGGAGCTTTGGTCAGAAGAGACAAAACTTGAACTTTTTGGCCCAAATGCAAAACGTTATGTATGGAGCCAACCTAACACTGCTCATCGTCCTGAGTGCACCATCCCCAGTGTCAAATATGGTGGGGGGAGCATCATGCTGTGGGGCTGCTTTTCCTCAGCGGGGACTGGGGAGATTGTAAGAATAGTTGGGAAGATGGATGGAGCCAAATTTGGGGACATTTTGGAGGAAAACCTGCTGGAGTCAGCAAGAGAACTGAGGAGATTCACCTTCAGCAGGACAATGACCCGGAGCACAAAGCTAAATCTACAATGGAATGGTTCAATAAAAACATATTAATGTGTTAGAATGGCCCAGTCAAAGTCCTGACCTAAATCCTATTGAAAATCTGTGGAATAATGTGAAAACTGCTGTTCACAAACGCTCTCCTTCTAATGTGACAGAGCTTGAGTTGTTTTGTAAAGAGGAATGGGCTAAAATGTCAGTCTCTACATGTGCAAACCTTGTAGAGTCAGACCCAAAAGACTTGCTGCTGTTATTGCAGTAAAAGGGGGTTCCACAAAGTATTCATTCATGCTGTATGAATACTTATGCAAGCCCCACTTTTCACTTTTCTATTTTTTGAAAAATAACAGAATCATGTATCATTTCGCTTTCACTTCACAGTTGTCTGTTACTTGTGTGTGAACGTTCAGTAAAAAAAATCAAAATAAAATCTTTATGTTTAGGGTTGTAAACATGACAAAATGTGCAAAGTTCAAGGTGTATGACTACTTTCGAGAGGCACTGTATGTCACAGGATAAATCCTTGTCTTCAGTAAATGAGTCTTCATGTACTTGCTGTAATTGTCTCTGCATAGTTGACATGGTAGGTATCATTTCTCTGTCATTTTGACTGTGTCGTTAAAAATCCTTAAAGGGCTCCTTTTATCCGTGACAAATTAGTTATATACAGTGGGTTGAAAAGGTATCCGCCGACATTTAACGCTATGGTTCACAAACATAAATATATTTAGTTAAAATTTGACATTGAAGACGCACACTAACTGACACACAATCGTGAATTGAAATGTATGCATGATTTTGAACTCTTTTTTTTTTGGAAATAAACTGAAAAGTGGGGTTTGCAAAAGTATGTACCCCCTTTCCTTTTAGTGCAACCAATTGCCTTCAGAAGTTGCCTGATGATTTCTGAATGATCACATGTTCACACAAGTCTACCTGTGAGTAATCTCATGTCATTTCAAGCATGACAGTAACAACTTTCTGAGTGACAGTGCAGGATTTTAGAGACAGTTGTGGTGAACAGGTCTGAGCTCATTCTACACATTAGGACATAACTGGAACATGTAGGGGGAGGAAAATACTTAGTTTTAACATTTTTAAACTCTGTATAGTCCCTTAAATCTCTCGATATATAAGCACCTATAGAAGGTATGCAGTTAGCATTCCATCATGGCGACAGAGCCAAATGGGACGAACATTTGCTTTGGTATTTTTTGGCTTCACATGTGGAATGTTGAGCGTCCTATACTTAGAATGAAAAGAACATAAGTGCTTACCTTCTGTCTGCACCAGCTATGAAGCTTTATGTTCAGGCCGGCAAAGAAACAAGCAGGTTGAGACGAGGGACAGGGAGTTCAGTGGGTGTGAAGCCTTCTGGTTAGATCTGCAAACGTAGTTAAAGGTGTTTTAGTCCGTATCAGACTGAGGTGAGCTGGGGTTCCACAGGCCTCGTTGGCGCAGTAGGCAGCGCGTCAGTCTCATAATCTGAAGGTCGTGAGTTCGAGCCTCACACGGGGCAAAAGTTTTGAGTCACGTTTCAAAGATATTAGTTCTTCAATTGCAAAAGTACATTTATGTGTGACATCATTTTCATGCCCATCTTATTTGCCAGATGGTTTGAGGCTTAAATTTATCCATCGAAAATACATCTCATCTTAGGCCATAGAAATCATACACAGCTATTAGGCCTAAGACAGGCCTTTTTCATTTAGAATATAATAGTTCAATTTAAACAACATTTTCAGTGCAGAAATGTTATTTCGTGCAACCCTTGAACACCTCATACACTTCCCAGTGGTGCATGATTTATTAACCAGTGTTGGTTAATAAAGTTGCTTTAAAATAGTATCTTCTATATTATAATTATAGCTTTAGAAATGTAATATACTTGCATCACACATTACTGTTCAAAAAATAGCTGAGTTACACTACTTTGAGATACTTTTGAGTTACTTTTGGCAAAATGTAAACTGATAATTGTAATAATGTCAGAGTAAAAGTGTAGGCAAAGATTTCCTTTTCCTCCCCCTCTACCATTCCCTCTCGTGTTTTGTTCTGACGACATTAACGACACACAACTGCAGATCTAATACACCAGAGTCCAATGTGATTTGGTGCTGCATTTTATTTGGGAGTTTCGTTTTTATTTTTTTGGCACTTGTAATGACAAATATACTCCAGTATTTTCTTTAGGTGATATGTTACTTAGTCACCGAAAAATGTTGTATATTTTTTGTAGGTAGTTACTCTTGTTAACACGTTTTCCCCAAGACTATTATTAACAAAAATGAACTCAAAGTTCCTTGTAGATCAGTGAAAAGTGGAGTCCGGGACCCCTGGGGGGTCTGAGAGGCACTGCAGGGGCCCCAGAGCTTGTCTTCAAAACAAAAAATTTAAGGAAATGTACTTTGCTACATCACTGCCCTAAGCCAGTATTTAGCCTGCAGTCATGGGTAAATGTTGCTTTTTACGTAAAATAAAAGTAAATTCCTCAGAAAAGAGTAAATATATTATTGGGGCCCCAGAGAAATGTCTGGTTTCATAAGGCTGCCGTGACATCCCAGACGTTCAGAATGACTACTGTCGACAACCATTAAACACTCGGACACTTTATAAACACTTCTACGGCATCAAATTACAACATCTCCTCGTTAGTATAGTGGTGAGTATCCCCGCCTGTCACGCGGGAGACCGGGGTTCGATTCCCCGACGGGGAGTGCATTCTTTTCTCCATCTGAAGGACCCATTGCCAACAGTCGTCAAATTTAACAATAGCATTTTAAAGCAAAAGCGGTCTGGCTCAACACGTGTGGGGGAGGGACGACCCCACTGACACTTGACCTACATACAGTAACAATGCAAAGACCTGACACCAACCCAGAGGTGAGAGCACTATGTTTAAACAAAGAACAAACAAACAACTCACACAAAGGTCAGAATAAAGATGGGCTGCTATTCACCTTATTCCGCCCCGCCCACTTTTGCCACTTTTTGCGTCGTCTCAGCGCCTCTTTTTCCTGACACTTCCGGTCGAGCGCAAAGCCCGTTCATTTTAACGGAGAATGAGGGAAAATATTCCATCCATCCATCCATCCATTTTCTTCCGCTTTATCCGGGGCCGGGTCGCGGGGGCAGCAGTCTCAGCAGAGATGCCCAAACTTCCCGATCCACACACACCTCCTCCAGCTGTTCTGGGGGGACCCCGAGGCGACACCAGGCCAGCTCGGAGACATAGTCCCACCACCGTGTCCTGGGCCTTCCACGAGGCCTTGTCCCACTAGGACATGCCTGGAACACCTCCCGCGGGAGGCGACCAGGAGGCATCCGAAACAGATGCCCGAGCCACCTCAGCTGGCTCCTTTCGACGTGAAGGAGCAGCGACTCTACTCCGAGCTCCTCCCGGGTAACTGAGCTCCTCACCCGATCTCGGAGGGTGCGCCCAGCCACCCTGCGAAGGAAACTCATTTCGGCCGCTTGTATTCGCGATCTTGTCCTTTCGGTCATGACCCAAATCTCATGACCATAGGTGAGGGTGGGAACGTAGATCGATCGGTAAATCGAGAGCTTTGCCCTCCGACTCAGCTCCCTCTTCACCACGACAGACCGATACAGCGACCGCATCACTGCTGACGCCGCACCGATCCGTCTATCGATCTCACGCTCCATCCGTCCCTCACTCGTGAACAAGACCCCGAGATACTTGAACTCCTCCACTTGAGGCAAGGACTCCCCACCGACCTGAAGGGAAAATATTCTCCGCTCAAATCTGATGTTTAGTCGATTGATTTGTGTAAAATGTCCGATGTTCATTTGCACCAACATGTCAACACTGCACCGTTTCTCTGTGCGGCCTGAAAACGGCTTTGTTTTCGTGTAGTGACTGATTTTACGCGGACTTCTCCAGCCCCATGTTAACACATAGGAGAAAAGGGGCGGGCACAATTCATGGCGGCGCCCACGCGAAAGTCCGGAATAAGGTGAATATGATCATAATTAATCCCAGAAAATGCCGTTTTTATGTAGAGTTTAGAATTTTATGGTCACCCTATAGCATAGTTGATCAGTTTTTAATTATTATTATTTATTTTTTTTGTCTTTTAACTCCTTAACCCCCCATATTTGACATTGGGGATGGAGCACTCAGGACGATGAGCAGTGTTAGGTTTGCTCCATACATAACGTTTTGCATTTGGGCCAAAAAGTTACATTTTTGTCTCATCTGACCAAAGCTCCTTCTTCCACATGGAGCTGTGTCCTCCATATGACTTCTACAAACTTCAAACGGGATTTCTTCTGGCCTCCTTTCAATAATGTCTTTCTTCTTCTACTCGTCCATGAAGGCCAGATTTGTGTAGATACGACTTATAGTTGTCCCATGTACAGATTCCCCCAGCTCAGCGGCAGGACTTCACAGCTCCTCCAGAGTTATCTTGGGGCACTTGGTTGTATTTCTTACCAGTGCTCTCCTGGTTCGGTCTAATATTTTAGATGGACGACCGTGTCTTGGTAAGTCTGCAGTGGTGCTTTACTCTTTCCATTTCTGAATGATGGATTGAACAGTTGCTCCAGGAGATGTTTAAATCTTGGGAAATCTTTGTATAACTTAACGCTGCTTTAAACTTCTCCACAGCTTTATCCGTGACCTCTCTTGTGCTCCTTGGCCTTCATGATGTTGTTTAGTGACCAACACACTCCGATCACAGCTTTGAGGCCCTCACAGAACAGCTGAAATTATACTGAGAGTAGATTACACACAGGTGCCTCTATTTAATGGTTAGGGCAAGGAGTGAACATTCTGCAGTCATGAGGAATGTTATAAAGGCAATTTAATGCACTCAGAAAATGCTGTATGAATACTTATGCAAGCCCCACTTTTCTATTTTTTGAAAAATAACAGAATCATGTATCATTTTGCTTTCACTTCACAGTTGTCTGTTACTTGTGTGTGCACGTTCAATAAATCTTTATGTTTAGGGTTGTGAACATGACAAAATGTGCAAAAGTTCAAGGTGTATGAATACTTTCGAGAGGCACTGTATGTGTGACGTTTCACTCTCGTGACTTGTGACTGGTTGATCTACCAACTATCCGAGGAAAAATATATTCATGACCTGCCTCTACAGGCACCACCTCTTAAGTTCAAAGCTTACAAATGTGTGACAAAGGCTCACAAACACAAACCCACATGTCAGATCGATTCTGCAGAATGAATTCACATCTGGATCTGTACCACGATTAGTCTAAGATCTGCCCACAAAGTAGCAGCACCTTATAGCCAACAGTAGATTCACTAAACATAAAAAAAAACAAAAAGTTGCATTACTCACCAAAAGCAGACGTCGCCCTTCCATTGTGTAAAAGCCTCCAGTGCAAAGAATCTCATAAATAATGTCCAAGCTTTAGAAAACATCGGCTCCTTAGTCCCCGGTGTAGCCCAGTGCCACACAGCGCCCAAAATATCCGTCCTGGTAAAGTATGGTGAGAAAATAAACAATATCATCCCTATATCAAGTCTTAAACAAGGCCCATGTTTCAAATATGAAACCTTTTTATAAACATTCCAGAGTAAATCATGCTACACTTTACATCTGATCTGAGGAACACTACTCTTAATGTTCATTTATACAAATAATTGCTGACTCCACACACACAATAACTTACATCCATTGATGTAAATTACCCACGCATTTCAATATGAATATTCCAAATAAAATCTGCTAAAGCAACCAGACTATCAAACACCTGCAAATACCAGCATCATCATTCAGTGCATCTGCCTTCATCCACGTCAGCACTAAAGAGCATTCTGCTGTTGCTAAGGACAGACTCTTATTACTTTAACCAAAGAGCTCAACTTTTTATCACACTTTCTCCACAAGCTGATACTTTATGGGTGTAAAACTGTGATATTCTCCTTAAGATGGGCATTAAGTTACACTTTATAATCTCTGAAGAGAAATCCCACCAAATCAAGAAAAATGACAAAAACGTGAGCGTACGCATAGAAAAAAGGCACACGCACAGACTGAAAAAGGAAAAACAATGCTGCATTGGCCGGGAATCGAACCCGGGCCTCCCGCGTGGCAGGCGAGAATTCTACCACTGAACCACCAATGCGCTGGTGAGGAAGTCAGAGGGGGAGGAGCTTATGGAGGGAACATTCCACAGCCGGGTGGACGGGACGAGCGATTGTTCCAGATCACATGGCTTATAAATGCAGCCATATAACACGGTGCGGAGGCAAAGTCCTCACAAACAGCAGCATACCTCAGCAGTTAAACCTCCGGCAAAAACATCTGGGAACACACTTGGCATTCTTCTACATAAAACTAATATAAGCCACTGCACACATTGTAGCATTACTTGCATGTCTAGAGACCATGTACATTAAACTGCAAGAATCTTTAGGATTATCCAAAAAACACACACACACATCTCCTACTGAATGACATTCACATCACCAAAAAAAACAAAAAAGATCTATCGCCCAACGTGGGGCTCGAACCCACGACCCTGAGATTAAGAGTCTCATGCTCTACCGACTGAGCTAGCCGGGCACACAGGACATGATACAATCCCATCATTAAATAGTGGCACAGTGTGGAACAAGAATCAGTGTAGACAATGTGTATGTTTCACTGATACTGATCAATCTCCAAATCTTACCTGATCCACACTGGCAAAACAATGGCAAGATCCTCACATTTCCTCTACACTTTGTTCTGCTTTAAGTCACCATGTCCATTACTGCCCCCTAGTGTTCACTTGGTGTACCTGTGAACCAGCTCTGAAGCAGCTGAAGAAACTGAACTTTCCACAGCCTTGAGCGTTTGTTCCGACTGACTCACTCAAAGCTGAATAAAGCAAGATGGGGATATTTTAGAAATCCTGCTGACAAACCTTCAAAATCTTGTTACGCCCAAGACCGTAAAGTTTGAAGTCGGAGCTACTGTAGTGGCTATTTTTATTCTAATTTTAATGCAAAACTTGCAATGTAAATGTTTTTTTTTAATCTTTGTAATTTGTAGCACTATTGGAACATTTGTATATAAACAGCATTATAACTGTAATAAATGAATGAATGAATGAATGATGATGAAAGTGATGTATTGAATAAGTAACACATCAGTAGCTATATGTGCAATGCGTCACTCAGACATTTCAATCATTACTGAATTAAAATTAGAATAATTAACTGGACATTCTATAATATGCTACGCCCTAACCAAAGGATGCCAAATATATCTTGCTTTTAATATCATAAATTATGTGTGTCCCTATTCAACACACTCAGGGTGGACTAGGTGAGTGACAATATTTACACTTCACTTCCACGTAAACATGGTCTTATTTACTTAGTATTGTACAAAGTCCATACTACTGCTTGCCTCCCCCCCCCCCAAAAAAAGACACTGCACGCAGCTAAAGCGAGAAGTTGTTACTACAGTAGTATAACTAAAACTTACTAAACCAACACAGGACCCCTTCGTCACATTTATTGAACGACACCACGGCCTCCTCTCACCACGAGCAAAATGCACAGAATAAAACGCAAAACATATGCCCCGTGTGAGGCTCGAACTCACGACCTTCAGATTATGAGACTGACGCGCTGCCTACTGCGCCAACGAGGCCTGGAGTAACAGGCGCCATCTTGGAAATATGAGGTGTATCACGTCCTGTCTGGTTTTCCCACGTCTTTTTGGTGCCTGTGCAGCCTTTGTAAGTAATACAGCCATTGTGTGTCTAAAATGATAAGTTAGTAGTTTAGTGCCACCTCTGTCTATCAGATCTAAGCAGGTTAGTTTTAGCAGCCCGTCTGTCACAACTTTAGAAAGGCTAAATTATTCCAGATAAACATAATATTTGGTAAATGCTGTTGAATAAATGAAAATCCAAAATCCATGCTTATTCTGACCTGAAAGTGGTGTGCAGAGTATCTCAGATGTCCGTAAGTGCATTTCCACATGTTGTCCGCTGGATGGCGGCAGAGCGCTGACACAGATGAGTCCTTCAGCTGGATACAGGCCCCTCCTGTCGCTCTGAACTGTTTGCTTTTACGGTTCCCCATACTGACAACATATTTACGCGAGAAAAAGTAATAAATAAGTAATAAATAAGTTAAAAAACCTTCACTACAAAAAATGTCGCTAAGCACCGAGGCCTAAACTAACATGTGCTCGGCCCTGGTATAAGTCACCGAGGCCTACACTAGTTTCCTACAGTTGCTAAAACACTTTTGTAACGTAAAGTTGAACATGTGCCTAATATTGGACCGTATTTGGCCAACAGGTCTAACCAGTTTCCCTCCGCTTGAAGTACCCACACCCACGAACACGGTGTAACAATGTAACAACTGCGCAGTAGTGATGCTAATGGTAATGGCTACACGCACAGGCCCGTCTCCTACGACCTTAAACTTGCGCTAAAAAGTTGCGAATCGTATATTATGTCACTGTGAGTAAATAATAATGACACAGCTGCGACCCGTTTGACATAAAAGCACGTGTGGCTAAACTTCTGCCCACTTACCGAGAGGATGTTGGCCGAATGTGTCCGTGCTGTGCCAGGCCGCCATGTGCTCCACGCGCCACATTCGCCTGACTTGTGTAGGCCCTGGTGCAGAAACTTCGTCAAGATTCTCTCAAGAACAAATGTGAAGGAGAACAAAGTTGAAAGAATCATCCCATCCATTGTTTTATCCGACCTGGTTGAGACTGAAGTTTTTCGCAGGGACATTTCTGATGCCTGTAAAGAGCGCGTGCTGAGCGCATCTTCCGGAGACATCAGCTCAATTAGTACTTCAGCCAATAGGAGAGAGTCAGCCACGCGCGCTCCTCATGGGTCACAGTCACTTTATAATCCAGCAAAAGAGTGAATAACATTATCATCGAGCATAAGCATCAAACTAACCAAGGAATGACATAGGCCAAAAATAAAGTTCAACAATTATATTATTTATATGCGATGGCAGTGCTTAATTTGTAAATTAGTATCATCAGGAACACTTTGGTCTGAAGTGATGGATTCGGGGAACAGGCCAGAAAATTTGCATTAGTTTTTATGTTACACAAATATAGGAAGGACACAAAGATGCAGAGTTAGTTATTTAGGCTGTTTCAAAGTAGGCCTACACATGCAGACTGCTCTCCTGTTTGCAGCTAGTCCATGGTTGTATCAGGTAAAACTGAATATATTAAAACTTTACTTAAAGTTTACAAACAGTGTTATATTTTGTGGCTCCAAACTATTTACTTGGTGGAAATGGAGGCAAAGTGACTCTTTTGATAATGAAGGTTGCAGACCTCTCGTGAAGTAGAGTGATGTTTTGAGATTAAAAACATTTTATGAATTAGTAGAGTTTAATCTTCTAAAACCATTTTTATTCAACGAAACAGGGTTCAGGTGTTAGTCCTGTGCCACTGCGACTGAGCCGCGCTGCCATTGTGGGCTAACCTGACCCGGAGGTCAGGGAAACCTGGCTGGCTGTCTTCAGAGCTCCTCTGATCCTCTGATCCTCTGCACCACCTCCTGGGTTTGTCCCTGGTACAGAGCATGGTGTCCTGCACTGGTCAGCTCCACCTCCTCCCTCCTCTTCCTTCTGCGCAGCTCCCTCCGCTCCACAACAGTCTTTCACCATCTTCTGGGAAGAGCTTGGCAGTTTATGTTTTATTCTCCAGTGAACGGCCTTTAGCCAGAACAATAGAAGGCATGTGCGGCTTAGGTATGAGTCTTGCCCGGATACCTCCTTCTTTGTCTCCTTTTTGTTCCCTGTTGCTCCTCTTGTGACGCCTCCACTGTGCTGCAGGTGTGGGGGCTCTTGGTGCCTCATCAGTGTTTCAGAAGAAAACATTTGGAGGTCTCAAATGGGTTTAGCTCATAAGCTAGCTGCTTGTTTACTTTAAAAAGCTGCTTCTTCAGGACCATTATGGACTCTTTGCAGTAAAAAAAAAATCCACCAAACCTCACAATATAGATGGTTAACTCTTGTAATAGAAATAATATGTGATATTATGCAACCTATAATCTCAAGGAACAAGAACATAGGCCATATATGTTTACAACATAGCAGACCCATCCAAACAAAATGTTCAATGCCAAAAGAAGGCCATGTTTAATAATTTAATTTCACCATGCATAAACCATGTAGAAAATATTTTTACAGCAATGACAATACTTAAAAAAAAAAAAAGAAAAGAAAAAGGACATATCATAATGCCAAAAACAATTGTCACAGATCATTGAAGGCTCACAGATCAGGTTAAGCTGACGGTGGTTCGTCTCAAAACATGGCTGACATCTTAACCTCGAAGTCAAATCAAATCAGTCAACTGACCGATGTACAGAAACAGACCAGGAAATGTACGAAGAAGACTGGTACAAAAAAAAAAAAACTTCATTCTCCGTTAAACGGCTTCACATAACAATGAGGTTCATCGAGATAAAAAGTTGGAATACAGTGTAGTCAGATGTGAGGCTACTTAATCATCAATACAAAACAAAAATAATGGCATGTTTTCTGGTCAGCATCGGAGTGCAAAGGTAGCTTTATAACACTGCGCTTAATTAGAACATTTTAGAGGATGTGCAATAAATAGATTTGTAGTGTAGGCGATGAAATAGTTGCAGATGTTTGGACATAGTGAGAAATACGCGACACTAGGTTTTAAATTGTACTGGAAAAGCAGAGAGTAGGTCCAGGTTACTTATGTCAGAGGAATGAGCGTTGTGGGTAAGTAACTGTTCATTCAACCAGCTGTCTATTGTCGGAAAGTCAATTTAACGGCTCAGTAATAAGCAAAGCCAATCTGGAAATCACAAATGAAGAAAGCAGTGCACTGTAGAAGTCAAATCAAACAGCAATGTATACAAAAAAAAAAGAGTTCAAGGCATCACTTAAAATGAAAAGTATGAACAGGGAGATGGAGTCAATGTGGTGTTGAAGCAAATGCACTTTTTCTTAACGCTTTTTATGTCTAACTATGTTTAAAAGCCACGCTGCGGAGCATGTCAGTTAGCTAATCATTGGGTATCTGTGGTATGTGGGGCTGGGAACCGTTAAAGGATGAGAAACAAAAGTCTAGGTGCTACTGGTATTGAAAAAATGAAAGTAGTTACCGTAAAAAAAACCTTCTCTTTTCTCTCCCTCAAATAAATGACTTTTTTCCCCAGTATTTTTCCCATTTACAAACCCTCCTCCCAATTTTTTCCCATTTTTTTCCATATTCTTCCCCCAATTTTTTTCCAATTTGCCCAATTTTTCCCCCCAGATTTTTGCTCATTTTTTATAACTAATATAATCCTATTTTTCCCTATTTTTTCAAATTTTATCCCAAACCCTATTTCCTCAATAACATTTTTTTTTACACAATTTGTTCTTATTTTTGCCATTTTTCATAGGTGTTTTCTGGTTCTCTATATTTGAGTATAGGAAAAAGAATCGTTCAGGTATCGGTATCGAAAACCAAGTATCGTTAAAGCACAAGTATCGAAAAAGATTCAATGGCTCCCAGCCCGACTGGTATGGGAGTTTCTGTTTTAAGGGACGTAGCAGTAACATAATCTCCTTGAATGTTTCCGCAGGGCGGCTTTGAATTTCATGGCGTTTATTGAAGCGATATGACGGGAAACTCTATCGTTCGTTTGTAAAATGATTCAACCCCTTAAACCTCAGCTTAACGGAGCACATTTTCTCCAGTTTTACACAAATCTAAAAGCTTCTCGACTGGAGAGTTTACAGCCTATAGGCCAGTGTAACGCCTAAGACCTGCAAAACTCATCTAAGCTTCTTCAGATAAGGCACTACACTGGCCTCTGTGAGCTTCTGAGTTTGGATAAACCGAAGTGGAGAAAACGCTCTCGGTTAAGACGACTGTTCAGAGGTTTTTAACTCCCTTGTTGTCAGGCAGCCCCCACATGACTCCCAAAGGCAACACATTTCTCCTTCATTCTGTCCCTAAATGTCCTTCACGTCCTCGTCCTCTTCAGAACAGCACGTCCTCGTTGGTGATGAGCGTTTCCACCACCAGTCTCTGGTATCGGATGTCGTTGAGAGCGGTCATGGCGTCCAGGTCCGGGGCCCGCATCAGCGTCGGGCCGAAGACGATGCCCAGGTTTTCGCTGGTCATGAGGTTGTCCTTCTCATAATCCGTTACCCTGGGAGACCAAAGGTGACAACAGGTCAGCTACATGTCAGTACATCATGGCTCCATGGGGGCTCAGTATGAAAACAACTAAATGCATTTGATTCTCGTAAAAGTTAGCCGTCTTCTCTCAAATTTTGAAAGTTTACAAAGCACACTGTGAACTGAATCTTGATTTTTAAAACAGTCTGATCCCAACACTTGTGGATCCTGTAGCCTGATGACTAGGGCACGGCACATGGCCATAAATGTATATCACGATATAAATGAAAAAAATCACAATAACAATATATTTGGCGATAAAACTGACACTTCACAAAAAACTCAAATGAATTTAAAGCTACATTATCCTTCTCAGTCATTCATTGACCTAAATCTGTGAGTCTTCCTCCATCATAAAGATAATGAAAGATATGGTAAAATAATATTGCTACAATAACAGCTGCACCTGCATCTCCATCACAGTAAATGCTCCTGTAGTTTCACCTTCCTGAACAGGATATGATCAGCCTTTAACCTGTTACCTGCCACCTTGGGTTTAGGGTTAGCAATTACTTACATCCCAATCTCAAAGTATTCTGACTGGAGAGCGTTCGGCCTATATGCGTTCGGCCTATATACCTCATTTGAAAGCCAAGATCTTCGAGTTTCTAACGATATGTTTGAGATCGGTGTGAGTGAAACACAACTTACAGTTAACATAGCCCTAACCCCCTGATCAGAGGGGACGGTGCGTTTGCATCATGGTTTTCTTCACCGCGTTGTTGTGGAGCCAGGCTCAGGAAAGTTAGCAAGCTTATAGTGCTACAACTTGTTGGAGTTCACCCAAGACGCAAAACCTAGGCCCTTTCCTCGTAAATAGAATCTACTGAACACGCTTCATTCATATCAATAGATTATTGACCAGAATGATACCCCACTATATCTTTTATACAGAGGGATATCAGTCTTGAACCAACGCCCTCAATTGGCGGCCCTCAAAGCTCGAACGTACAATCAGATTTGTTTATTTGCGGTTCACGAGTTGCCTCACTCATGGGACGCGGAAGTCCCTCAATCTATGAACGGGGCACCAGAGAGAGCTTTTTTCTAATCGGTGGTTAATGACCAGACGGCGGCCCTCTGCTGATTGGTTTCCTCCGCTTCCTGTTTGCTTGCGTATGCACCGCTGTGGGGTTGATGCGCTGGTACAGCAGAGAGCGCCTCCACAGTCATGTTTATGCTGATTTGAGTCACACTGAGCTCCAGTCAAACTCAGCTGCGTCTGCATTTTATATCGTCTACTTCGGTATGAAAGTTTACACCGGTGTTCAAAAATGCTACCGGTGCACAATATGATATGACCCAGTCCTACTGAGAACTAAATGGCACTTACAGACAGAGACGGCAACGTGTCATACTAAGGGGCGTGGCTTAGCCGAGGGGAACGGAAGCTTGATGGGGAATTTGAGATGCTTTCTGAAGAAAAACAAATCAAAATCGGGTCCTCGTGAAAGTTTTGACTCTGTATCTTTATTTCAGCATTTTCTATTAAAGGTAGCTTTGAACGTGGCCATTTGAGGGCGTTCCCAGAGATGCCGTCTGTATCTACCCTACTGAGATAACATTCTGAAACGTTTGGAAGTTGTTCTGACCTCTTGAGGTGCGCCATGAGGTATCGCAGAGTCTCACAGTGCGCTGGGGGCAGCAGCTTCAGAGCTTCGTGTAGCGACTCCAGACGTTTTTCCGGATCTGTAACTTCTACACACCAGAAGAACCCATTAAAGCTTAACATCCTCCGGGCTAAATGAAATAGGATCCACGGCTGAGCGTTTCTGCTGACTTACTCGCACTCTCCATGAAGCGCGGATAGGCGTCGTAGGTGATGAGCGGGATCGGCAGCTCTCGGAAGTAGAGTTTCAGGGCTCCGGTGATGATGTTGATGTCCTCGTAAACGTTTGAAGATATATCCACCTTCTCTCCATCTGCAAAGATAGATCAATGTTAGACTATTGATGTTGATTAGTATATAGTATTAAATCCTCCAGTCTCTTTCTCTGTCTCGAACACATGGAGTAAGTCAGATACAGTGTTGTTTTTGTCAACACAGACTATAACGATGGGGCTTTTCTGTGTGGAGTTCGCATGTTCTCCCCATGTCTGTGTAGGTTTCCTCCGGGTACTCCGGTTTCCCCTACCACTAAAACATGCTGCTCAGGTTGGCCCACTGCAGCTCAGGTCTCAGCCAACACCTGATCTATGTCATTTGTTGTACAATTATATAATGACAATAAAGTTCTTCTTCTTCTTAAATCTGGAAGCGATGATCAGAGCATGAGGAGAGCAGTCGCTTTTGGGAAAAGTCATGTTCACAATGAAACTTCTGCCAGCGTCTTTAGTGGTGTAATCAGAGGCTGGCGAGCCAAGTTTGGCCCATGGAGGTCGGGTGCCGTGGCTTTCTGGGTCAGTCAGCAAAGCTTACACTGCACTTGGACTGTTGGGGCAGAAGGCTCTGGCTGAAAAGGGGAGATCTGTGGGTAGCTGCTAGGGCACAGGCCAAGGTTATGACCAGCCCAGGTCGGGTCGCCTGGGTGAGGATGTATGATGTTTAACCCCTTAACTCCCACTTGAACCGAGCACATTTTCTCCAGTTTGGCTTTACCCCAGTCCAAAAGCTTCTGGAAAAAAGCTGTGAAAAAAGCAACAAAACTGAGATGAAAACAATGATGGAAATGTGACAAAAAAGTGAGAAAACATTGACAAAAATGACGAAAAATTGATGAAAAAGTGGCAAAAATGTCATAAAAATTGACAAAAAATTGACAAAAAATGACAAAAATGTGACAAAAAAATGACAAAAAAATAACAAAAAATGACCCAAAAAAAAGATAAAAATGTGACAAAATGTGACTTCTTTTTATTTTTTTTTACAAAAATGTGATTAAAATTTGACCAAAAAAAATTACAAAAAATTGACAAAAAAACTAAAAAACTAAACAAAAAAATGACAAAAATGACAAAAAAAATGACAAAAATGAGTTGAATACCCAACAAAAAAAATCTGATAACGTGAGGAAAAAGATCCTCTTGGTTCAGGCGGGAGTTAAGAGGTTAACCAGCTTAACCGGGACAAAACTGAAGTTTTAGTCATCGGTCCTGAGGCCCAGAGAGAGAGACTTTTACCCAAACTACAGTCACTGTCTATGAATCCTTCCTCACAGGTGAAGAACCTGGTGTGATCTTTGACTCTGAGCTGGTGTTTATTCCACACATTAAGAATATCACAAAGATAGGTTTTTACCATCTAAAGAACAGAGCCAGAGTCGCCCCATTCTCTCTCGGGCCAACACGGAGACGCTCATGCATGCTTTTATCACCAGTCGTATCGACTACTGTAATGCCCTGCTTTCTGCTCTTCCCAAAAAGAGGATCTCAGGTTTACAACTTTTACAAAACTCAGCAGCTCGTGTCCTGACGAAGACCAGGAGGCGGGACCACATTACACCGGTTTTAGAATTGCTGCATTGGCTCCCGTGTGTTTCAGGATCGATTTTAAAGTTCTTTTAATGGTTTTTAAATGTCTTAATGGTCTTGGTCCTTCTTATCTTTCAGAACTGCTTTTACCTTATGAACCTTCACGGCCCCTTCGGTCCTCCGGCAGGGGTCTCCTAGTTATTCCTAAAGTCAACAGGAAAACTCACGGTGAGGCGTCTTTCCAGTGTTACGGCCCTCGCCTCTGGAACGACCTGCCGGAGGAGCTCAGGGCTGTAGAGAACGTTCATGTTTTTAAGAGCAGGCTCAAGACCCACCTTTTTAGCTTAGCCTATAACTGATATTTATTTTTGCTAGGCCTATTTATTATTATTTATCAGCACCTTAGAATTAATTAAATTGCCATTTAATAGTTATTCATATTTATTTTGTATTTATGTATTTTACCTCTCGGTCGTATTTTTTATTATCCTATTATTCAATTTAACTTACGTACTATTATTTATTGTAACAATTTTTATGCTTTTCCAGTTTCCTCTGGAAATTGGCTGCTGGGGGGCTGTCTTGTGGGTGTCTGGATGGAGGTGTGGTGTTGGTGCCCTGTGGCTGCTGGGGGGCTGTCCTGTGGGTGTCTGGATGGAGGTGTGGTGTTGTCCGGGCACCCTGTGTTGGTCCCTGCGGCTGCAGCCGAGGAGCCGCTCCCGATGCAGACGGCTCCTTGGATGGTGTTTCCCTACCTGGTTTATCTGCACCCAGCCTTATCTTAGCCTTTTGTCCATAGTCTCCACTGCTTTACCTTGAGTGTGTATTGTGTATTGTGTGGTGTGTCTCTGGGGAGGTGGGTGGGGGGAGTGTGAATGCTACAATGTGTCTGTATTTTTGGAAGGAGGTGGGTGTGAGAGAATGTTTTAAATCTGTAAAGCACTTTGTGTTACATGACATGTATGAAAAGCGCTATACAAATAAAATTGATTTGATTTGATTTGATTTAAAGACCCGAAACATCCCATGAGCCCAGGAAACATCACTGAAGATGTGCCTCAGCATTGCATTCACAAAGAATGTGTCAGAGAAGATTGTTTGTCAGAAGCTTAGTAAGACCTGGCAACCGTCATTATCAGTACTTATTGAAATTGCTTTGTTGAACGAAACTGACTCAAACATTTTTGAGTTTTCATCGACTAAACCCATCACATTTAGAAATGACTAAAACGTGACTAACACTAAAGGTTTTCATCCAAAAGACTAAAACAACACTAAGTCAGCAGGCCTTATTCCACTTACCTCTGTCAAAAGCCAGCTTGACGTCTTCAACCAGCTCACTGAATCCTGATATTCTGTACAATCCCTCTGACTGAAGACCTAGCGAATGAATGCAATATAATATCAATTATTCACCACAGTAAAATAGAGGACAGAGCAGACGCCAGCCGCGCGCTCGCCAATAAACGCTGATTTGATGAAAATGGAAAACAGGGGGGCTTTAAGTGAATTCTAGCTCCAATCAAGTCCAATCACACCAAGACCGGGTTCATTGATTGGACAGATCGGGGCTCCAGTCGCTCGATCAAACCCAGCGTCCCGCGAGACATTAGGAATTCAAAGTGTGGAAACTGGAGACAATATCTTTCTTTATTGTTTTCTCTCACCTCTGGCCTCGATCTCCTGTATGCACATGTCCACCACCATGGGCCTCTTGGTGTTGTGCGCCTTGACCAGCGTGGTCAGGTCGCAGCTGTAGACCTTCTTGACGTGCCGCAGGTCGGGTTGGCAGTCGTTGGGAACCACCTTGGAGCACTGTTTGTGGACGTTCAAGCCACAATCTGCAAAAAAGCAAAAAAGACCAATCGTTTCACAGCTATTTTGGAAAATGAATGGACAGAAATGACGTAAGCGACGCCGCCTGAACCCACGCTGTTCCCTGGCGCTACAGCGGAGTATGAATCCTGAAGCGTGACACACACCGGATGAGTCAGGGAGCCCACGTACAACACAGCCATGGAAGTTTAAGACTTTTAAGACCTGTTTAAGACCTTGAATTACATCTTTTGAGACCACGGAATCCTACAGATGACTCACATTTGATGTCAATTTAAAGCTACACTGCGTAGAATTTGACCCAAAAAATTGAAATGCGAGCTTGTATTTTATGACAGATATTTTCAGCATTGAAAAATACCTCAAACTTTACCGGGAGTGGGTACGTCTCCAGCTCGTTTCCATGGAGACGTCGACTAAAGTCAGCAGAATTTGAGATTTAAACAGGTTAGGTTCCCATCCTAATCCATAAATACAGACGGCATCTCGTCATAGAAGGGGGCGTGGCTTCGCCGAGGGGGAAAATAGAATCTTTTGGGAAACACAATTTTTCACTCTTTTTAGCCATTTTCTGGTGGAATATGAACTTATTTATCACACATTAATAAAGTCCAGTGTAAATCGGGCCCATATGGATATTTTCTCACAGCAGATTGTTTTGTACAAGTGAAAAAACGGCAGTTCTAGCTAGCGCTAGCTAACCGTTAGCATTAGCCCGATGCTAACATGTAGCATTATGTTAGCATTCTCCGTTATTTATGTATTTATGGGCTGTTGAACCACTTTGCTCCTCTCCATGTCTTTGTATCTTTACTTAGTAGAAAACTATATTCATAATTCAGTGTTTGTTAAAGTAGTTTTTGAATAATTAGAGAAAGTTTACATTTTTTCAAAATTGTTTTCCCCCTTGACTGCTTTCAAACATGACCATATATGGGCGATTCCAGAGATTCCGTCTGTATCTATTCTTTGATTTCTCAGTGCAGAAATAGCATTGTCTGTGGAGCTGGTCATTAGGAGCATGTTTTGGACTGATGGCAACAGTATAGTCCAAAATGTTACGCAGTGTACCTTTAAGTAAGTCACATGTATGTATATATTTGCAAAAAAAATAAAGAAAATTGGATTTGTTTAAATTATTTCATTTAGAACCGAAACAAGCAACTGACATACCCGACCGACAACCGCCTTAACCCAGCATTTGCTCCAGTTCAGCTTTACCCAAATCGAATCTCAACTGGAGCTTACAGCCTATAGGCCTCATTTGAAAGCTAAGACAAAACTAATCATAACTTTTTGGTTGGGTGATCGACATGTTGGTGTCACAAGCGTTACTGTTGCTTTTCCGCTATTTCAACGCTTTTTCCAAGAAGCTTTTAGATTTAGGTAAAGCCAAGCTGGAGAAAATGTGCTCTGTTACTGCGGGAGGTTAAGAGGTTAAAAACACACAGTTGAAATTCAAAGAGACTAGATGCAAGTTGGACATTTTATACTCACTACTGCCACCTCAGGTCCTCCGCGTAACTGCAGTTTCTATAATAATCTCGTGCATGACAACAACACCTTTCTGAGTGACAGGGCAGGATTTTAGAGGCAGTTGTGGTGAGTTCTGAGCTCATTCTACACATTAGGACATGGAGGAACATGTAGGGGGAGGAAAATAATTTGTTTTAACATGTTTAAACTCTGTATAGTCCCTTTAAAACCCAAGACTCTTGAAAGGAACAGGCCACCGTTTGGTCGTGCTTGGTCGCTTCTACCTTCACCCCCGCTTGGCCCCATAGAGAAGAGGAGGAGAGGCTAAATACCAACAACATCTTTGTTTTTTTTGCGTGACTGAGCGCACACATAAAGACCAGACAGTTCCGCATCAACTCGTCTAAGCTCAGGTAAGAACATATCCCAATATGTAAAAAAACGGTGGCCTGTTCCTTTAAGACTCCGAGGGAACCCTGGATGTTCTCGGGGGGGGGGGGGGAAGCTGTTTGCGTTTCTCACCTGCGCACTTGACTCCCTGAGCGATGAGGCCCCACATGAAATTGGCGCAGTACTCGCACCAGTGTGGGCCCCTGAACGTGTGAACCTGGACAGAAGACAGAGGAAGCACGGGTTAGCGTTTGACAAACAGGGAGACAAATCTGGAAGTCAGTGGTTTTAGCCCTTGATTTTGTTTATTTTAGTTTAGAACCCCATGAGCTCCTGACCCCAGCTTCCATTTATCAGCTGTAAACTCAATAAATAACACTATAGCCATAGGAACATCAGAGATTTACATACGGCTTACACAAATGCCAGGTGAGCAGTATTGTATGTGTAGGTTGCATGTTCTCTGCGGTGTCCTGGGTGAATTTGAATAAGTCCCCTCATGCAAAATCAGCACTTTTCACACACACACACACACACACACACACACACACACACACACACACACACACACACACACACAATGCACACACGCACACTCTCTCTCTCACCTTGAAATTATGGACCTTCTCGTACTTGGGCGTCAGGTCGTTCTCCCTCAGCGTGGCCCGGCGCACCAGCGAAGTCAACTGCGAAAGGGCAAAAGATCGGATTGGTTGCCAGAAAGCCGAAGCGGGGGATTTGGGCTTGGGGGGGGCGGGCGCGCGGTGGAAGAACAAGCCGGCGCCGCTCGGGCTGGGGTCTCCCCTGCCGCCGCCGCCGCCGCCGTCGCCGCAGGTCACGGGCAAAGAGGGGAGCGACGTGAAAAGAGCCCCCTTCTGACCCGCGTCCTTCTTGGGCCGCCTGTTTCTGGAGCGCTTTTTCACCCGCTTGGCGACGGGCGCTTCTCTGCTCGGCATGGCGACTTTTGGAACGGGCTGAGGCTAATCTGCGCTAAATGAGGCGTCCCGTTCATAAAAAAAACAACAACAAAAAACAATGAACAGTCCAAATCAGCGAGCAGTTTCCGCGAAGTAAAGTTAAGAACGCCCTTTCCGTAACGTCAAACCAGATTCCTATGAGGCAGGAGTGATGTCTATGGCGAGGCTAATGTCCATTTTGTCAAAATCCACAAATGAAAGTAATTCCCATCCGCTCTTGTGTAGGTGAGCGCTCCGCACATGGCTCGCCGCGCGTCTTGAGATAATCCGCTTTGCTATTGCTCGGTCTAAGCGCTCGCTGGGCACCACTATAATAACCGAGGGAGGGAGAGAGAGAGCGGAGGGAGGGAGAGGAAGAGAAAGGGAGGGAGAAAGAGAGAAGGCAGGGAGGCAGAGAGGACCAGTGATGAGAAAGAGAGAGAGAGAGGAGGCAGGGAGGGAGAGAGGACCAGTGATGAGAAAGAGAGAGAGAGAAACAGAGAGAGAGGAGGGAGAGAAAGAGGAAGAGAGAAAGGAGGAAGAGAGAAAGGAGGAAGGGGGAGAGAGAGAGAAAGAGAGAAAGGAGGAAGGAGGAAGGGGGAGGAGAGAGAGAGAGAGAGGGAGGAGAGAAAGAGAAGCAGAGAAAGGAGGAAGGGGGAGAGAGAGAGAAAGAGAGAAAGGAGGAAGGGGGAGAGAGAGAGAGAGAAAGAGAAAGAGAAAGGAGGAAGGGGAGAGAGAGAGAAAGAGAGAAAGGAGGAAGGGGGAGAGAGAGAGAGAGAAAGAGAAAGGAGGAAGGGGAGAGAGAGAGAAAGAGAGAAAGGAGGAAGGGGGAGAGAGAGAGGGAGGGAGGGAGGAGAGAAAGAGAAGCAGAGAAAGGAGGAAGGGGGAGAGAGAGAGAGAGAAAGAGAAAGGAGGAAGGGGAGAGAGAGAGAAAGAGAGAAAGGAGGAAGGGGGAGGAGAGAGAGAGAGAGGGAAAGGAAGGAGGGAAAGGAAGAGGAGAGAGAAAGGAGGAAGGGGAGAGAGAGAGAGAGAGGGAAAGGAAGGAGGGAAAGGAAGAGGAGAGAGAAAGAGAGAAAGGAGGAAGGGGGATTGAGAGAAAGGTGGG
This sequence comes from Gobius niger, assembly GCF_951799975.1. Classification (NCBI taxonomy): domain Eukaryota; kingdom Metazoa; phylum Chordata; class Actinopteri; order Gobiiformes; family Gobiidae; genus Gobius; species Gobius niger. The sequence goes on from NC_136874.1 coordinate 16,120,838, forward strand.
ATTGAGGGAGGGAAAGAGAGAGAGAGAAAAGAGGGGAGAGGGAGTGAGAGAGAAATAGAGAGAGAGAGAGAGAGAGGAGGGAGGAAGAGAAAGAAAGAGAAAGGAAGAGGAGAGAGAAAGAGAAAGGAGGTAGAGGGAGGGAGAGGAAGAGAAAGAGAGGAAGGGGAGTCTCCGAAGGTGTGTGTTGCAAAGGAGGGGGAGGGTCTGGGGTAGTAAATGGATGAATTTAACAGGTCACATTGAGGAGGGAGCCGGCCAATGACGTCGCTCGCGCTCGCATGTTGTTCATCACCTCCGTTGTCCCAGGGGAGGACGGAGACCAGAGGTGGGGGGGGGGGGGGGGGACAGAAACCAATCGATAGGCGAGCAGGGGCGGGTTGGAAAACCCACATGATAAACGTAAACACACCGGGCGGAAAAATCCATTGTTATGAAACTATAAATGTGTTAATTGATATCGAATGATTGCCTGAGCTTTTTTTCCTGCTTAAAGTGATTAACATATCGATTATTTGAACAATCCGACCGTTGCCAAGGTTGGAATGGTCAGAAAGAGAACCAGAGGCGGGCTGATATTTAGGTATTTTACAATATCCGGGACCGAAAATGATCGCCGCGGCATGCAGTATGCTAATGCTAGATGAGAAGGATGCTAAAGCTAAAGGCAGCTAATGAAGGCTGGAACAGAAACTAGGATTGGATCACCTAAAGTAATAAGATAAAATTGGAAAACAGCAGTGGAAAAGCAATAAAAACAAGAAACAAAAGGGACAAAAAAAAAGTAACAAAATGTGTCAAAAATGCAACAAAAACTCAGCGACAACGCGGCAAAAAAAGTTTCGATCAGTTTTGTAGGTCTTGGCTTTCAAATGAGGCGTTACACTACAAGTTCTCCAGTCAAGAGCCGTTTAGATTTGGGTGATGCGCTTGGTGTAAGTGGGGATTAATGATAATACAAGCAGTAAAATCAAGATTCTATTACAGCACGCATTCTAAACAATGAAACACGCACTGCTAAGCTAGTCACGGTGTACTTTTACTGCCTAATGATCACTGTATATACTCCCGCTCTTCCATCATATTTGCTGCTCTCCACTGACTTTTAACAAGAGCTCTTAAAACCCCATTATCTTTATCGCTCCCTCCGGCCCTGCGGCGACTCGCTGTAATTTACAAGCTGAGAAACTCCTGAATGAGTCCACGCCGCGTCCCCGGTGCGCTGGACTCGTACTACGAGCCCCGAGAGCCGGTCTCAATGTCACCGCCTTCCTGCTTTGTCTGCGATTCCAGAGCCCATTATCAAACGCACACAGGCGGGCCACGCGTGCCCGGGACGGCGACAGTGATGTATACGGTGCGGCGGGGGAGGCGGTCACGCGGTGCGGGTCACGCCGGGCCTTTGAGGGGGTCTGCAATATGAAGGAAAACACTATCTTCTAATGTATGGCCTGAGTATTGCGCTGGAGTGTTATTACAGGGAGGCCAAGTGAGGTTACAGCAGCGGCGCCGACTGATTTGCAATTGCGGCGCCTCCTCCGCCTCCAAACAGAGCCGCAGTG